>NW_010539378.1:300-7416 GCF_000687285.1 Phaethon lepturus | reverse complement strand
AGTTGCCGGCTGGGGTTAAACCACAACAATCTCATATCGATTATTCTTACTCTTTCTGTTGGTCTATGACAGCTGTTTTCTCTCTCAACCCGTAAGTATATAGTTTCCTTGCTAACCTATTAGGAAGGGCATTGTTATAAAGACTGAATAAACTTCAGCTTACTCATTCTCCTTCATCTACTTTTTTGTAGACCAGCTAGTAGATAACTCCCTAATTATTGTTTATTGATGGTAGAAATTCACTGACCTGCATTCTCACCGTCACTCTCTGTGCTTGTTTTAAATATTACATCCTTATTCTCTCTGATCGCAACTGATTATCATGGGAAAAGCAAATGCTGACGAACAGCTCTGACACTTCATGCTTCTACTCCCTGGGACTCCCGATAACTGGTTTGCTTCATCAGGCTGTTTCGACACCTCCTCTTTTGGATGACTTTTCATGGGACAGTGCAAGGTTTAGATTCATCTGAGAAGAGGACAGAGCTGGTGGCTGCACAGAGCGGTGCTGGTTGATGGATTTCACAGGGTCCTCACACAGACGAAAGGGCTTTGTAATATACAGGAGACAGGAGGAAGGAGTGACTGGTAAACATAACTATGAACAGACTGTTTCAATTTCCTAGTAATGCTCCTGTATTATCTGCAGATATATAGGAACAGTTATGCTTTTCATTACACCTGGTCAGCTTAATATTTAATTGCAGATTCTTTAGTGCCTAACTAGGTTACAGAAGGCTGGGTAGCTCTTGGATTTGTCACAGGACACTCATATCCCATAGCAATTTAATCAGCTGTGCTTACGCTTCAGTCTTTAGCATTTTGGTTTTGGACTGTAAATTGCTAAAGATAGACACCTGCCTTCCTGCATGCTTGTACGTTTTCCAGCGCACCTGTTAGTCAGTATAAATAATAATAAATAACTGATGATTATGTATTTAATTTCCAGGGCTACTGATTAAGTAATATACTTGGAATCTCTATAAAATAACTAATTTTAAATTTTGTGGTAGTTTCTGCCTTCCTTCTTAAAAACTAAAAGAGAAAGATGCTATCCTAAATTAAACCATGCTGGCTGACAGATTTCTATGAGAATATGACACAATGGAACGGCATTTTTAATTTAGTCAAACTTAAATTAAAAATTTCAACCTAAAGAATAATTAAAACTTATATCAGGATGCAAAATAAGAACACCAGATATAGCTTACCTTTTGGGCAACCCTAAAAGTGTAACAGTACTATGCACACTAACTAGTAGAAAACCGGAAAGCAAGAGAAACAAAGCCATAAAATATTAACCTGGAAATATATACATTTCAGCAAAGCTATACCTACTCAGGAAAGTGTAAGCACATCTTGATATTAAGCAGTAAATCAACAATTTTCCAGTATTATATTTCTAATGCCTCATTATTATGTTAATTTTGGTATTTTTTAATTGAATTGATTTATGGTCTTATTAGTATACCTTTAAATTGTGACTACAGGAGAACAAAGTGCTAGAATTAACATTCATTCTTTTTTTTTTTAAATCAAACTGCAGAGGAGCCTGGAGGCCCCGATGCACAGAGCAGCACAATGCTGCCAAGCCGCATCTCCCACCACCCACCCAGCTTCTATCAGTCTACGGAACCACCAAGGTGGAAAAGAAAAAGAAAATTTGCCACAATGTGGAATGTTCTTTCCTCTGAGTAGCATCCACAGCATTTGCTTTATCCTATTTATAAAGTCTGTTTTCTCATAGCTATTTTATCTTCCCCTGTTAGTTTCAGGAAAGGAAAAACTACTTATTGAAAATCCTCAGATACCAAGCAAATGCTACAGTCAACCAATGCTGACATTAAGGGAGCTGGTATGAAAAACATAGCATACGTATACTGTTACACAGATTTTAGTGTTCAGCTTGAGACCAGGCACAGCATTTTTATGTAAACTATGCAAACTGGCAAGTCCAAAGATTGAAGAAACTACGAGATGAAAAATGTACAAAGGAAACATTCACCATTTACAGGGGAAACGTTCATCTTTTACAGAGGGGCAGATGATACTTGGATCCTCAGAGCAAGACTGAAGTGAGTTATAGGTGTTGTCTTGGCTTCGTACTGACACTGCGCTTCAATGAAAGGTAGTTATCTTTAAGAGAAAAGTAACATCGGATTGTCATTAACAGAATGAGAAAAGTACTTAGCAGGTAACAGGGAAGGAAACCCCCGAAAGAAATGCTTTCTGTGGGACAGTATTTTTTTTTCCATGAACTGATTGGAGAAGGAATGAAAACTACTACCACAGTTATATTAGCAAGAATAAAAGTGATGTCCTACACTGGGAACTCCTCAACATTTCATAACTGAAATCTATTTGGCTATCTTCCTGGACTCATGGGCTGCACCTAGTTGGCATTAAAATCAAACAGAGCACTCTCACTATTAGCATCACGATGAGAGTATTAGGTAGAGGTAGTAACTAATGCAGTAGTAGTTCACTTCTATGTTAAAAAAAAAAACAAACCAGGATGGCTGCAGATAGCACTGTAAAACTCACATGTTACAGTTAAAGATCACATGCTATACCTTGGCCATGTTGTGGGACAGTTTTAATGGGTAAGCACTGAAGTTATACAACCCCATGAACTACATACATGACTTACCTTGTTTCCTTCCCTTGAGCTGTAGGATTCTAATGCAAAAGCCTCTTTAAAGGCCCAAAGATGGGTTGCAGGACTCTGAGTAGCTGATAGGAAGTGTGTTGGTAGCAGAGGGGTCTATATGACACCTTCCATCTGTGTGAATATATATGCAACTCAAAGTCTCAGCTAAATTATTTGCGTTTTACAGCAACAGTAAGAATAAGAAACCATGCTAATATTGAATTGAATAATTGAACATGCTAGTTTTCCATTACAAATTCTATCCACTCCTATCTGCTGTGGAGCACTCAGTTTAAGGAATAAAAATCTTAGAGTATGAATGGGTTTGGCAGAACTACCCATGAATAACCAGATTACAAATTAAGCCAAAGCTATCAGAACAATGAAGGTGAAATCTTGACCCTGACAAGGGTCACACGCATTTTTTTACTTGATCTGATCAGTAACTAGCACCTAAGAGGTGGGCATTGCATGCTTTCAACAGAGATACAGCTCACAGATGGAGTTAAATGACAAAGATCCCAAATTGGACCATGATGGGAAGGAGACATCTCGAAAGGAGACCAAAAGCATCCAACACACAAAGCCCAAGTACTGCCTGAAGTAATCACGCAGTGTGTACAAATAAGAAGAAATTCAGAGCATGAGGTTATGTAAATTCATCCCCACTCCAAAATGTCCCTCAGAGCCTGAGGTGCCTCCATCTACTTCAGCTCCAGTGCCTGCGTGCTCACCGCTGTGTCTCCCCAGGCGGTCCAGCCATACCGCCGCCAGACAGACCAGGGTAAGTCATGGCAACTGGCACACCAGTAATGTTGACTAAGTGAAGATTGACGTTTGAGTCTGATTGATGTTTTGCCCCACCTACCAGGTACATAAGGCAATCCCACAAATTCTTCTTGGCTTCCAAATTTACTTCTTGGTTAAAGCTGAAATCCCTGGCTCTTGCTTCCAGATTCCTTAATCCTAGTCTCATTCGATCTTCACTTGCTATTTTTCCAAAGTCCTTCCCTGTGACATGGACTTGCAGACCTTTATGGGTCTGCCCTGCTATTTGTTTTAAGGGTCTTTTGGCTTCTCTGGCTACCAACCTAATGCTGTGGCTGCAATTCTGGCTGGCACGCTCCTGAGCTAATTTAGTTCCTAGCCTTGGCTTTCCCTGGTCATAATATTTAGTTGAATTTTCTGGTTTTGATTGCAGGCTGTCTTTAACCACCAGAGGAATGATCACCCACAGCCCGCCATGTCTGATAATTTACTGAGGACATGCCTTTGTTTTCAGGGCATGGAGTGGAACTCGCTGCTTCTCTCTTCAGGTGTAGCCAGGGAACCTCTAGTCTTGTTGGAGCAAAAAGAAAACATCAGTGGTGATGTGTCTGTGAAGCAGAACATCCCCTTGTAGGGAGGATATTCCTGAATTAAGGCTACCATTTCCATCACTATTTCTCCATTGTACCTTGAGCTCTTGGGGAAAAAAAAAGAAGCCAGTACAGCGTTTTGTACAAACCCTGCTATTACTACGTGTGTTAAACAAGACTTAAATATGCCAACCACAGGGAGTCTCAGCAGAGATTTAGGCCAAGCAATACCTAGTTTTTAGCTCCTTGTCGGACTTAGGCAAGAAGCAGGCACCCAACACTCAGTCCTGTGAAGGCTGAGGCAGTTCTGGGCATGTGGGGAGGTAAATCCCTAAGTACCTGGGGCACTTTCAAGACAAACAGGGAGACACCTCTGGAATTTAGGTGCCCGTAGGGTTAGGTGTCAAATGAATGTGGGATTTCAGGACCATAGTTTGGATCTTACGTGTTTTATGTGGGACACAGGGAGGATTTTGGCCCTTGCATACTTTATTGCTCTTTTATCACCAGCTCCAAAGTGTGGGAATCCAAACCACTCTTCGTATATTTTGACAGTGAATTACCTGAATCTCAAATGTTCTCTTGCATGTAGTGTTTCTGGAGGAAATTTCAAACCTCTATTGTATGGGAAAAGATGATAAAATATTTGGTGACAAAGTTGATGATAGTCCATTCCTATTTTTCTGTAATTTGCTTATAGGCTTTTAATGTTTTTTTCACATATATTGTGCCATATAGTTCAACAGTTTTGTATTAGAACAGTGCTTCTGTTTTGAAGCAAAGAAAAGGAAGGATCAATGATTTGAATAAATAGTGTTATCTCAACTTGTGTGTTACTTAGTTTCTGTAACAACTTCTCAGATTTTGAGTCTATATTTGTTTGATTCTCACTGTAATTCCAAAATGTTTCTCTTTTTTTGGGGGGGGGAGGGTAAAATCTCACATACAGCATGCAGTCAAGCTAGGTGGATATTGAACATGATAATGTCTAATCTAAATACTCAATCATCTTCTTTTTCACCATGTTGGAATGAAACCAAACAGGAGAAGGATAATTTGTTGCATAATATCTTTCTATGATAGGAAATACTACGAACTGTTGCAAAACTGTGTTGGTTCAGATAAAAGCTAGACTGACTTGTTCTGTTGCATGTGTCAGGACTGCTGACATAAACATGACCATCATTTAAAGTTTCCTAAATGACTGGATAATTCTAATTAATTTCTATCTTAACTAATGGTCTTAAAAATGCCTTTCCTGAAAGAAGAGGTCCAAATCTTCTAAATAAGCCTAAGAACAAGTACTGCTACAAGCCCTGAGCCTCCACAAATCTGTTTGGATCAAGGTCATGTGTTGTTCTGATACCGCCATATTTATCACACAGACTTCAATTTTTGGCCAAAGTTTGAACAAGTATTATCAACCAAATCCCCTTCACCTACTTTTGTGTATCAGGATATCATAGTATGTGTTAGCACTGAAGCACAAATGCTGGATACCTCAAAGCTGTGTTGCATGCTTATTTCTTACATGTGTCACTCCAGAAAAACACTTAGCTTTGTACGTTTTCTAGGTACTGTATGATCCTCATGCTGATCCAGACCTGGCCAAGATAATCTAAAAGGACTTGAAAAGATGCATGCCTTGCACTTCTCCTTTCTTTCTCTTCTGTGATTTAAACTGCATGTTTTCAGGCCATACATGTCTTTTTTTTGGTGTGAAAGGAAGCAGCACAGGTCTGCTGAACATACCCTTGGCCGTCTGGCCTGCCGAGAACTGCGGGTGTCTTGTGGGTACAGTGGCAGAGAGAGGAGACACCGGGACTGCAGTGTCCCACACTCCCTTCTCGCCGGTGCTGCTTAGCTGACGTGGCTCACCAACACCAATTTATTCACCTTTGCTCCATCACAACAGAATCCTGATTATAACTGAGACCTAAATGGAAATGCGGTACGCATACTTAGTAATATATTTATCTGGCTTCTACAATGGTGAATGTCATAAAATGCCATGGTTATGCCAGTTGTGGATCTCTAGTCAAGGAAATAGAAAGGAATAATTTTAGGCTAAAATAAGAGAGGAAGTTTACCTATTCACAGTGTATAGTCCAAAAATCCCATCCACATATGGGAAACAGGACCATGTTTAGAACCAACAGAATGCTTTGGTTCCTAGCCATTCATCAAGGACAGCATGCTACCTGTCATCAGGACTCCTGTCTCTATCCTTGGAGATAGTGAAACCCAACTGGATATGGTCCTGAGTAACCTGCTCTTGCCAGTCCTGCTTGAGCAGGGGGGCTGCACTAGCCAACCTTCAGAAGTCCCTTTCCACCTCAAGTATTCTGTGATTCTATGATTTCCATGCTTATATAAATTGCTTTACTGAAATGGACTTTTTTTTGTTGATCCCTTAGGCATTTCTTGAGGGTACAACTGTCTACCTTTCCAGTTCTGCCCAATTTTGTCATGACATATTTAATTTTGGGAAAAATCACTTTCTTTGTAGGTTAATCTGTTTAGTTAATCACTAGCCAAGTAAATTACACACCACTCAGGAAAATAACTGAATTTCCCCCTGAACAGGTATACATACTGCTTTGTGTAAAATAGCAGTGTAGGCAGGGCTGAGCTGCTCAGCCAAACCACTTCTGTATTTTGTCTTCCCCTGCCTTGCTCACATCCTCGTCCTCCTGCCATACACCCCCCAGCATTAACTTATGTCCATCTCAATTTATGCAATGTTTGTCAATTATTGGTCGATTATGACCATTTCATAACCGTCAATTTTAAAGTTTTTCCAGCATAAAGACTTCCAACATTTTAATTATCTCATCCTAGCACTTTTAGCGGACAGTTACAACCTCCACGTCCCATCAGGAGCAAGCAAAATCAGAACAAACAAAAGACCCTAAAAGCTCCTTATACCAGCCAAAAGCATGCCTGTCAGCGACAATTTAGGACAGGCGGCATCCGTCAGCGCAGAACAGTAAGTCTCCTAAGGAAAGCTGGAGAAGAGCTCAGGGTCGTTTAAGAGAAGATTCCTAAAAGCACCGAGGGACACATGGGACCACCACGTCCTGGTCGGGGCTGGTTACAATACGACCT
>NW_010539378.1:0-269 GCF_000687285.1 Phaethon lepturus | reverse complement strand
CGTCCCCCCCCGTCGCAAGCCGGCAGGAGTGCCTGGTCCTTCCCGTGGGAACGGCTCTGCCTCCCCACGAAATCACTCGCTCGGCCCTCCTCGGCGGAGTAACGAACCGGCAGGACGGTTAGAGCCAATTTCTTCCCAGGGAGAGGGATAAGCACCTAATTAATTAATGTCGCGGGCACCGGGACATTAAAAAGCAGCGCTGCAGGGTTTGGGATGCGCTGGCTCCCGAGGAGCCCCCTCGGGTCCCCGGGAGGGCGGCGGCGGGGAGG
>NW_010539377.1:0-14682 GCF_000687285.1 Phaethon lepturus | reverse complement strand
GTCATAGAAGGAGATCAGGTTGGTCAAGCTTTAATCATACACCATGACTAAAAAGTCTTGCATTGTAGACAGCACTGAAAATGGGATCATAAGCAAAACTTTGTGGTCACCCAAAATCATAAACCAAGTTAAACCTTCTGTGGGAACATCTGAGCCATGGTGGATTCTTCAAATGTGGTACTACCTGTTGCCAAGGGACCTGTTTTGTGGTTTCTCCAGACATATTTCTCAATAACCTCTTTTTTCTTCCTCAAAAGGAGTCAGCCATATCATATTTTCCCTATTCCTATTCAAGGAGAATGATGCAAGAATGGCCATTTTTTTTCTTGACAGGTTTTTTCCCAGCAAGAGCACTTTACATTAAAATGATGAGCCAACAAAACCTCAGTTTAATTGCACTGACATCGTAACAGCTCCCTAGCAGCTCTTATGCTACCATCAATGTATAACATGGACATAATTAAGATATAAGTTAGTGGTGTTATCAGCCTAATAACTCCTTCAGAGCCTATGTGATGTAACTGTATATGTATCTTTGCAAACATTCTTTGAAATCAAGTTACTAACAAAATGAAAAATATGTATTCAACATTAATATGTGGTAGAAATATGTGGCACAAAAGTAACCTTATTACTTCTATATATAAATATTTTACACAGGCACTCCATTTAGTCTTGTTAAAACTCCAATTCGAAGTCCTCAAGTTTGATCAAGTGAACAAGACATCACTGAGGAAACAAGGAAAAAATTAAGTTATTTCTTCCCTCTGTCCTCTGTGTCCTAAAACCCATGACTTCATGTCTGTTCTCAGGAAAGCAAGCAAAAAAAAAAAAGAATCTTCACAAGTTTCCATTGTTTATTTCTTCTATTTCCCACAAATATTTGGGCAAACAGCTTCCAGATTATGTATTGTTCCAGTGCAACTGGCTCTTCGAAAAGCAGAGCTTCAAATGGAATTTCTTGCAGGCTTTTATATGTAGTTGTTGGAAAATATAAAAGGAGCATTTTTTACAGTTATTGCTGTTGAGAGGTATGACACACTTGGAGTCTACTGGAGACAAGGTGACCCGTTCTTTTAGAAAAAGGTATTTCTTATATTTTAGAATACTAAGATCATGGGCAACAGTAATTGAAAATGGCCCAAAATAAAACTACAGGCTTTTTTTTTAACAAAGCAACACTTAATTCTCTCCTCTCAGGCTTTCATATGACAAAAAACTCAGTTATTTGAGATATTTCACTTCTGCACTTACATACTTCTCTCTCCTCTCTCTTTGAACTGTGATATCAGTGCCAGAAACACAGCTAAAATTAACTACACCTGCCTCTCCTCACTGCTGTCTACAAAACAGATTTAAATGAATGAATCTGACCAGAAGAGGAAAGTATTGATTAACAGATAATTGGTATAAATGCACTTTCTTGGATGGAAACCATTACATTCATAAAAGGTATAAGTAAAATACAAAAGTTCATCTTTAAACTGTTTTCTCAGTGGTTCTTAACATTATATTTTCCATTCATTAACTTCTAATCCAGCAATATTTCTGTTGGCAAACTGTGGGCTGGGCTGTATTCTGTCTCTACTTGCACCTGACAAAATGCTCCTAACCAAAATGAAGTTACATTTGCCTTAGATGAAATTTAAGATGAAGCTCTTACCTTGCTTAATACTGAGTATGCCCGACTGTATAGACTCCCTAGTTCTTGGGTTTTTTGGTAGCTCCTCCAGTAGATATATGTTAATCAAACCTTTTGAATTTTACGTTAAGGGAATTTATGTGAAGTACCACATTTGTCACATCTTCTCAGCATAAAGAAAGGTCCATTACTCATACCCATCTTACACAATGGGGAATATGACGGTTGACGTAAGGCAGCCCTAACCACCATGAAGCATCAAACTTCATGCCGGATTTATGTTACTTCATCACTTAATGGTGATGATGAGGTCTGCAAGGTCATTCTATTTTCTTGAGCTGTGACTGAAACATTATTTTATACAGTCTGTTGAATATTAAACTTTAGAAAGTTCTAGAAAACTAAGTTGAGTCTCAAAGACTTTTTGTTGCTTTTTGCATCCATACTGATTACCAGACATTTACTGAAAACAGAGTAGACTATATACCTATAAGTAGATCCTTCTTAAAAAAAAAATTTATGTCATGTTCAACTTTCCTGTTTCTTTTTCAATCCTCCAAAAAAAAGAAAAGGTGTTATCAGTTGGCAGTCAGAGGGGATCAGTGTTAGCACTGAAACTGAGGGGAGAACACTATCTTATAGGATCTCCGAAAACGTAGCAATCTTTGGTTCTATCACACAGTCTTCCTCTAAAAAGGTCAATTACTTGTACAAATTTACGGGAGCATATTTCCTTAACTGCAGGAGACATGGAATGCTTCTATCCAACCACAAGGTGCTGAGGAAAATAGTACTATGAGTCTCTCTTTTCTGCCCTTTTGTACTGGGCTGTCCCACTGAAACTGAAAAAAGAAAACCAAGGGTTTTTTTGTTTGATTGGGCTTTTTTAACAGCTTCAAGACATTAATTGACATACTGACTCCAGTAAATCCATTGCACAACTCTTACTGGCTTCATCAGGATCAGACCTAATTTATTGTCACTCAAGTGAATTTAGTGACTCTCAAGATATGTACATGCTGAACTGAAAGACAGAAAAAGTCCAAGATGTATTGTGTGGGAAGCATGAGAAGGGATTCCTGAGAGAAGAGGTGAGGAGGAAGAGAAAAAGCTAACAGACTGATTATCCAGTCTACTCATAAAGGCCAGTCTGTGCTTTACAGATCTAAGTGTGTATATGCTGTGAGGCAAAGGAAAGGTTGCTTAAAAATCAACTATTCCATTGAGTTACTTCAGTTTTTATGAAATAAAATGATCCCAAATGGAAAATTAAATAAATAAAAAACCCCAAAACTGTGACACTGCTGAGCACTTTACTAAAGTAGCCAAAATATTTTAAGTTTGCAAATATACTTAAGAGGAAAAAGAAAGCCCAAATTCAGGACCAGGAAGCAGACTTTCACTTATAGTGCAAACCTTGACATGTTTTCCTAAGGCTCCACACCATTTCGCCTCACTTGCCACAAAGTTGCTGTATGATGTACAGCAGGGCTAAGAGAGAAAACATGCCTTTAGTAGTGTTTATCTAACATAAAAGTACATTGAGGCTTCATATTTGTAAAGTATAATTATTTTGGAAATTCATAGTGCTGTTATTCTCTTACTTTTGTGGTAATGTGTGCCTTTGTAAATGCTGCAAAATGGTCAATATATTTTCCATAGGAAATTTATAATATCTGCTATCACAACTGGTCTGTCACAATTGCATTTGGTACAAATAGGATGTGCTTCAGCAATTCTAAAAATTAGACAGGTAATACCATCTGATTATACACAAAGGGATTCTCTTTTCTTTAATGGATTTTTCAGTATAATCTTCATTTAGGAACCTAATGCTATTACTTAAAAATAAATAATTGTTTTGTCTGTCTTTGTGTGTTTCTGATTCTCATAAGATACTTCCGCTGTTCAGAAAATAAGCTTTTCTTGTCCTCATGGGACACACAACAAAGCAGACCCTGTCTGAGATTTTTATGATCCTGATGCTTGGTGGATATTTCCTGTGGCAGACAAGTTATGCTACACTGACGAAACAGGGTGTCAGCATGACCTTGCTGTTTTATACAAGATATGAGTGAGAGCTACCATGAGACAGCCTTGGATATGACTTGGAAATTATTGCAGTGAATTACTTAAAGCATTAGGCTGTACATGCAGCATGGTACTAAATAACAGAAGTGAATATTTATAGAAGCATCTGGCATTTTGATTTTTCAACAAATTAGTCATTAAATTGCAGATAACTGGAAAGTAATTTACCTTCTTCCAATTGTATTCTTAGGACTAGAACTTGTCCAGTAGCCCCTGGTGGGCTTTACTGAGCAAAACTGATGCTGACCTCGACAGCATCACAGGAGACAAGTGTTAAGTTGGAAAGTTTGCATTCTGATTTATCTAAGGAACATGTGACTGGTAACAAAAATATACTGAAGAAAAGGCAGAAGAGAAGGAAAAAAGAACAGTTCTTTGATTGCATTTGGTAGATATTTTTGTCCACAGACTGAGACAATGTCACAGTATGTGCTGTTGCCCAAAGGATGTTGATAGTAAATATATGTCATAAGGTTAGTCTGTCCCCTGTGGACATACAAATAGACTCATGATCAAAGAAGAAAGTGTGCCTATTTTGTACCACTTAGGGCAGAGTGGGATTTCAATAACCTTTTGAATAGGAGTTTTGGAGTAACTGAGGCATTTTTATATAAAGAAGTGTATGTGATAATCCAGGAAAATAGAGTTACTCAGGTATCTTGAACTACTGAACAGGCATCAGCACACATTGCAGAGATTTCCACAGTCCTCTGAACGGTGCATATCCCCAAGACTGATGAACTAAGGCAAGCGACAGTGTCAGAGATGCTTGACCTTACACTAAATCTCAGACAATTATTCCATTGGATCTGTCTTCTTAAAAATTGCCTTGTACAGAAACATAACCCTTTGTGCACCTGCAGCCTGCCGGTCTGAACAGCTAGGTCTCTTGTTCTTTGGGCAGATCAGTGATACATGTTTCAGCAGTGGAAAAGGAAGAAACCTACAATCCTGAAAGAACTGTACCTCTTTGACGCCTCACATTAAAGCCTCAATGCATTGAAATTAATCCGATATGCAACTGAAACATTTTAGTTCAGAAGTAGAGGGGGTTGTATCTGATGGTGTATGGTACCCTATTGAGAAAGTATTCTAAACATATAATGAAAATGATTCCACAGCCCAAGATGGTCCAGACTCACCCTCTGCTAGTTAGCAGCAGACTGCCTTCAGCTAAAAGCTGCTTTAAAAAAAAATATATATAAAATCCATATTTTGAATTAAAATAATAATCATCATCATCATCCTGGGGGATGAGAGAGAATGAGCAAGAATTTTCATCTGATGATAGAAAACTATATGTTAACAAGTAGCAGAACCCAACAGGAGTGTATTTGTAGAATAAAATGGTGTTGAGGACCCAAGGTCGGCACTACAGGTGTTTGAGGAGTTTTGCTTCAAGGTTGCTCTAATTTGGCCTGAAAGAAAATTATCTATTGAGGGTGTGTCAGGTGGGCTTGTACTCTAATTTAGGAGTTGTCTATTTCATGCACTTTGAGACTATTCTGTAAAAGGAACCAAAAAGTTAGAAACAATGAGGAGATTCCTTTCAAAGGTACATCTGAACAATCTGCTTGTACAGATTCACTCTTGGCTTTTTGAACTCTGAAAATTAGATGAAAGTTACTCACAGAATCACAGAATCACAGAATGGTTGAGGATGGCAGGGTCTTCTGGAGGTCTTCTGGTCCAACATCCCTGCTTAAACAGGGCCACATAGAGCAGGCTGCCCACGACTATGTCCAGATGCCTTTTCGATGTCTCCAACCATGGAAACTCCACAATCTTTGTGGGCAACATGTATAAAGAAGTATTTCTCAATGTTCAGAGAGAACCTCCTATGTTTCAATTTGTATCCACTGCTTCTTGTCCTGTCACTGGACACCACTGAAAAGAGCCTGATTCTGTCTTCTTTCCATTCTTCCTTCAGATATTTTTATGCATTGATGGGTTTCACCCTTGAGCCTGCTCTTCTCCAGGATAAATGTTCTCAGCTTTCTCAGCCTTTGCTCCTACGAGAGATGCTCCAATTCTTTAATCATCCTTGTGACCCTTGGTGGCCCTTCATGGCTGGACTCTTTTCAGTATGTCCATGTCTCCCTTGTACTGAGGAGCCCAGAACTGGACATGGTACTCCAGGTGTGAACTCACCAGTGCTGAATGTAGGGGAAGGATCATCGCTCTTGACCTGCTGGCAACACTCCTCCTAATGTATCCCAAGATACCATTAGTCTTCATTGCTACAAGGACATGTTGCTGGCTCATCATCAACTTGGTGTCCACCAGGACCCCCTGGTCCTTTTCTGCAAAGCTGCTTTCCAGCTGAGTGGCCCCCAGCATATACTGGTGAATGAGATTGTTCCTCCCTAGGTACAGGACTTCGTAATTCCCCTTTATGAACTTCATGAGATTCCAGCCAGCGCATTTATCCAGACTGTTGAGGTCCCTCTGGACTGCAGCATGATCCTCTGGTGCATCAGTTTTGCATCTTCAGTGAACTTGCTGAGGATACGCTCTGCCCCATTATCCAGATCAATAGAATGAAGATAATGAAGAAGATCAGACCCACTATTGACCCCCTGTGTACAATGGTGACAGGCCTCCAACTAGATTTCTTGTCTTGGATCACCACGCTCTAGGCCCAGCCATTCAACCAGTTTTCAATCCACCTACTGTCAAGGAGTCAACACGGTGTCATCATAAGTGATAAGTACCAGAAAGGCTGTAGAAAGAAAAAAAAAATCCTTTTTTTCTTTCACTTTTTAAATTTTTTTTTTTTTTTTTATAATATAGCTTGAAATTGTGATTGCAGGCAGGGAGTAGAATTCCCATACCTATCTTGAAAAATAATCCCCAGGTACTGCATTTCCATGCTTATAATCTGCAGATTAAATGTTTTTAGGCATAAAAACATGACTACAGTTCATAGTAATTGATGCCTGAATATTCAGCTAGCGTGATGGAAAATAGGCAGCCTCCTCCACACTCCTCCCCATCTCCTCACTGTCCTTTATCCCCCACAACCTTCTGTTCCCTCTATCTCAATAGCTCCTCTCACTATAATTCTGCTTCTAATTCTTACTTGGGTTACCTTTGGCTTTATTTTCAAATAAACCTCCAGCATAAGGAGTAGGTGCAATGAGGGATAAATCTGTTGCAGAACATGTTACTCAAGGCCATTGAAGGATGCGATATATTTTCTTTTTGTTTCACTTGTTCCACCCTCTTTCAAAGTGGTGTCATTTATCTAAGGACTGTATGCCTACAAATTAAACAGTTAAGCTGTACTTTATTTTATACCTCACTGTTAAAAACTATTTATTTTAGAAAATTGTTTTTCACTGACTGGAGGGTGCCACCTATTGAATTATAATCTGATAAAGAATAACTTCAACTGTATATAGTTTATTAGAATACAAATTGGTACAGTGGCAGGAAAAAGCACATTGGCCCTGCTTTTTTAAGCCGTGAACAATGATGTTCTAATGCTAACCCAGAACTGTCTACATAGCTCATCATTATTGTGTTGAAAAGCTGAGGGTAATAGCAGAGCCCTCATGTCTTCAAGTCAGTAACGATGATTTCACAGACAAGTTAATCATAAATTATAACTGTTCAGTTTATACCATATGAATTTAAAGATATAGGGAGAGGTGACTTGAAAAAATACAGTAAAGAATAACAATTTTATATTGCTAGTGGAGAACCATGGAGATCGAGTGACCTGGCACTGCCTGCCTCTGGTCCTGTGTGGTTGTGTGCCAGAGTGTATAGAACTGCATGAAATGAACTCTGGAGGGAAAAAAGATTTTAAGAAGTCATTGAAAATATTAGTGGAGTCAACATTCTACTTCAAAAGGAATTATTTTTTTGTACTAAAAGTGGACATATGACAAGTAATAAGCAAAGTATACGCACTTGTCTGGGGATCAGCCTTGAACATGCAATGAATATCCTTCACCAACTTTCTTGAGAAAATAAATCTTATGCCTGCTGATGTCTTAGTACTTTTTGTGTCCAACTGCCTCCTCTGATATAAGGATTATGTCAGGGTGTAGTGGAGGGTAAATTTGTCAAGGATTGCATGATCCAAAAGCCATTGAAAGCAATGAGATGGTTCCTTTTCACTTCAGCTGGCCTTGGATCATGCTTAGGATGGTTATTGCTTCGTTCTGTAGATACTGGCAGGGCTTCAGAACTGCATAAGTTGCATGTGTTGTCAGGCTATTTTGTACTGAACTGAGAAATCAACTAAAAGGGTCTCTCTTTATGCCAGTAGCACATGTTAGGTCGTTTCATTTTTTTGCAGACAATGCTTGCTGAAGTTCTTCCTATGCTGCTCTGAGTAACAGTGCAAGCTGGTAAGATTAGCAATCACAAATTTCCTGTACGCTTAATAAGGAGACAAACTGTGATGTTGAGCATTGAGAACGTAAGTACCTCTCTCTAACAACAGCACATTTCTATTTGCAAAAGGAAAGCTTCTTTTTGTAATTGAGAATTGACTGTTGTGTGAATCTGCCTTTTAAATGATGTTCATAAATGCAAAATTACTGACGATAGTTCCTCATAAATGTCTGCTTATGCTTTGCAATTATAATTGATGTATTATCTCTGTAGTTTCAGTTCTCAGAGAAGGGTTTTTTTGACAAAAACAAAAAACGATCATCATTCTGCTCAGTGGTTACAAGTAATTTTACAGTATTTTTTAAGCTGAGACCTCAGTGCTTTATTGTCTCTCTTTAATTATGCCATAGTCAACAGTACTGCACATGGTATTTACTGCATAACTGTCCGATCATTCCCAGAAAACACTGTGGATGTTTGGGCTGCAACCATAGGCCAACATCTCCAAACCTGGATGTCTGCAGCTAAGTCTTTAAATCCATACTAAGGCTCATAGACAAATATGACCTAACTTTCATTCCTCTAGCTCTTTTCAGTTGATTCATGGCCATGACTGTCTTTGAAAAGCAGGTTAAATTTATGTAAAAGTATCAATATGGAATTAGAAATGTAATTTCAGATGCTTATCTGTGGCCTAAAAAATTGTGCAGTGGTTCCCAATTATAATATGAACATCATTATAATTGTCTTTTGGGGGCAAATCTAATTCTGCTAAAATCAGTAAGACCTGTGCCAGTGTTCAGTTGGGGCAGGATTTGGTATGTTTTAAGGAAAATATTCAATTGTAAAAAATAAGGAATTGGAAACTGTGGTACAATTTGTGGTGTCCCAAGGGTGCAGATAGATAATTTTAGCTTTTTATGTGTTTGTAATAAGAGAATAGAAGTTCTACTAAACTTTTGTGTGATCCATTCTTTGGCAGGATGTCAGTGTTTATGAACGAGTCTTAATTTGTAATCCTGTGTCTTAATATACACCTTTTACAATTCAATCTGACAGTTACCCCAAATTCATAAATTGCCCTGCTAGAGGCTTCCAAGGTCATAGTCCTTCAAAGCACTGTTTGCTAAATTGCTCTGACACACCTCCTGCTGGCAAGCCTACTTGCAGTGTGTTAATATTCTGTTACAGAACCACATGACCTTGAAAACTGATGGCAGGCTGCAGTAGAAATGTCAAAAAGCTCAGGTAGATGAAGGTAACTGGTGATGATGGTGGCAGGGAGTCTGGTATGAGTAGCAGAAAGTTTCTTCAAAATAAACAGACATTGCACAGACATTTCTAAAGTTGCTCACAGGATGTTTAAAGAGCATTAAAGTTTGTGGCACAATTTGAGGACTATACATTTTTGTAATATGACCATGAAAGCTCATGTTGAACCTGTGAGATCTAGAAGTGCCTGTTAACATTGGTATTACTACAGAACTGTACCTAGAGAGAAAATGCTTTCAACGAGAGCAAAGAGTGTGCTAAAAATGAAACCTTTGGTTTAAGAGTAACTAATGTTTTCAGAAAAATAGTCCAATATATCAGACTTGATTTTATTTTCATAACTACCAATGCTTAGATATATTTAAGTTAAAGCACCATACAGATGCAAGTCAGATCAGATTTAGATCCTATTTTTTTAACATTCAGATACTAAGGAATTTTAAAAATGTAACTGGAATTGAATAAGCTCTTGCATATGAAAGCAAAAACACATTTTGGACTTTGAATTTTGGTAAGCCCTTATTTAATGTGAGAATTCAAATGAACTTGGAAGTACTCTGTCTGCAGTTTATGCATCTTGCAATGCACATTGGCAAACAAAATGTGGTCACACAGTTTCTTGTTGCACTAAGACCCTCAAAAGAGATGATTTCCAGAGTTTGAAACACATGCTTGTCTCAATAAGATGGAAAATTAATCAAGTGAGATCAAAGCTGTGAAGTGAATATTTATGCAACAAAACACATGCTTAAAAAGTGAATCATCAGCTAAAACCCATACAATTGCTTGTGGGTATACTTCTTAGTAGAGGCATAATCAATATGACAACCCAAGTTAGACCCTGTACTAACAATAACTTCAGTAGTGTCTTTGAACATTCTTTGTTAGGGTATATAGCATATTGTTTGACTTAGGCTGCTTTTGATTACATCAATGCAAACAACACAAGAGTTTTAAATCTCATCAACAAATTCATAATTCTTTGCTAAAACAAATAAAATTGTCAAAAAGTTTTATTCTGGCTTTTCCTTTTTATTATTTATTTAAATAAGCTCAAATATAAGTACATTTCTTTAAATATAAACCCTCTGACAATCCACTTCTCATTTTATTCATTTATATTCGTACAGTAAGTTTCTGTCTCTCAGTCTTGCACTTTCACTTTTCTTTTTTTCCCCCAAGCTCAACACCTACAGTTTCTTAGACTTGAGTGCATACTTGCTAAAATCCTAGAGTAAGAAAAGTAACTTTGTATGAGAAAATGTCAGGAAAGTCAGAATCTGAAATTTATTAACCAAGATATGGCAAATGTAAATGTCAGCTTGCATAACTCTGGGTACCTGGCGTTGCAATATTTTTTTCGACTGTCTGGGCAATGAAAAGTGAACTTTTATTTCAATGACAATGAAATAGCACTATACCTGATACAAGAAAATGCTCTCTAGCTAAAGGGCATTTCTGAAGTAAATTAGTTTATACTCACTTATGCCCCAAAGTTTTCATATTAAAAGTAAATTTAGTGTATGTAAAACACACAAATGCATCTTTTTTGTGTTTTATCATTCATATTTTACTTATTTGCACAAATAAAGCTGAAGAGATATGTGTCAGCATGTGTTCATCAAATATATTCTCAAATCTTACCTGTAAACTATTAAATACTGCTGAATGAGACCTTCAGAACAACTCAGACTCCAGAAAGCTTAATGCACATCAGTAGAGAGGAAACAGTCAAAGAGTAACTTCTCTCCCCAGCTAGCACAGAGAGAAGAACAATTATTAAAAGTGTATTACAAAACAAAGTTTAAATTTTGTAGTTTAAAACCTCCCTTCTGCTTTATCACAAAATAAAAACAAAAAACCAAACAAAAAGCCAACCTCAAACAAGACTTAAAGTGTAATACTATCGGTACTGTATTTCTGGGTCTATGTTCATGGTTTGGAGTGTTATTTCTACTTATAGAGAAAAGATACTAATTCAGAGCAAAACATCCTTTTTGTATGGTTACTTCAGTGAGTGTCAGCACAGGTTTCGGTTATGGAAACATCAGTCTTTCCTCCCACGGAGCGCAAAATCAGGCTATTGTAGAGGAGCATAATTCATCTGACTGCCCAGAGGTGAGTTTCAACTCAATGAATTACTTAATTCTAGTGTTAAAAAAAAAAAAAAAAGACAATAACAACAATAAACATGGTCACTATTTTTTTCTGTCTCATCACATTTGTTGCATTTGATAAACAATGGAACTGAAAACCATTCACATTCTCTGTCCACCTCCTTCTTTGTCTCTCATGCACAAGCACATGCACATCATTTCCTATCTTGTAAATGCATGGTATAATTTGCCATATAAAAAAGGTTTTTACTTCAGAGCTATATTTACGTGTTGAAAGTAGAACGATTATGAAAAAATGTTCAGGATATGATACACATGATATAAGTGAAAAATATATCAGATTATGTGCTGTTTTCCTAATTATTGTCCTTTGATTACTGCTATCAATTTCATCATCCCCATAATGGCAGTGATCATCCTATTACAGTTATTCACCTTTTAGTGTTTGGCCTTTTCACTTTGCTGCTGCTGTAATTCCATTTCAACATAGAAAAAAATAGTGAAACTAGGAGTGTAGTCCTCATTGGAAGATAAAATAGATTTTACAAACAGCTTTTCTGTGAGCAGAGCTATGCACTGCAATTGTAGCAATACAAAGGAAACCAGTACATAAGTTAGAGAACTACCCCCCTGTATATGCTGAAAAGTATGCACATATGCACATAGAAAACAACTTCTAAAGAAACCTTAACGTAGATGTGGTGGTATTGTTCAAAAGTTCAGCTCCTCTGGCAAGAGAATAAATGTAGTTTGCAACTACAATTTACTGCTCAGTGGAGAAGCTTTTCTGTTGAGTAATAAATATATCTTTATTCTCAACACTAGATCCCAGAGAACAGCTCTAGTTTCTCAAAGCAAACAGCTGTATTTTAAGGTAATTGAAGTCACAGTGCTTGCAAATAATCAACAATACATTCAGAAACATTTTATTTGTTGCAAGGTAAATTTTATATCAGGTCATTTAAAATTAATTTGAAACAAAATTTATATCTGTGACCTACATTTACATGTCTCTTTAAAATAAGATGTGTGATGGCAAGTACAAACAAACATGCACTTTATGACAAATAGTACCTATAATAAAAATTTCATTTTCAAGAGGCATTCACTAAGCAATTCTCATAAATGGGTATCTGTTCCCATTTCATATCTTCATAAACCAAGGCAATAACTGTAAGAACTAATAATCTATAAAGAAAATAATTCTCAGAGTGGTCACAGTAAAGATAAAAGTCTGTAGTGATAAAGCACTGTAGAAACAAACATATGATGATAATAGTTCAATCATTACTCTTCAATTCTTTCTAAAGTTCCTGGTTAATAGCAATGAAAATACTATCTATGCTTTTTCATTTCAAATGACCAAGCCTAACACTGCATTGTATGTTGGTAGACATTATAACATATTTCTTTTTTAAAAAAGACATATTTTTTACCTGAGTATGAAAACTGTGCTACATTTGTACTTATCATTTGACACTTCTGTTAGGTTGGACTAGAAGACCTTAAAACGTCCATTTGAACCCAAAGATTCTAAGATTCGACGATTCTATTATGTTTTGCAAGACATAAAAAGAAACAAAAAGGCGGGGGGGGGGAACAGTCAGCCTGCACCTCTGCTTCACTTCCCAAACTGGCATCATAGTTGAGATTAAATGGAAACACTTTTTTCATTAAGTTCGGTACATGGTTAAGAATTAGACCTAGAATGCAGTTCGACTGAAAGCAAGGTGATAATTGAGATGTCTAAGATGAACATTGAAACCCAAATCTACTGATATTTATGAGTATGTTCATATGTATCAGAGTACATATCAGAAGCAGGGAGAACTCTTTAGTCCTTCTGCTGTAGCTTTTTCATTGTACAATAAAAAAATCCAAATATTTTTAGAGAATTCATATTTTCTTTTCTAGACTAGAGGGTACGTGATTCTTCATCTTAGTGGCTTCTACATTTGTGAAGAAGGGAAAAGTTTTGGGCTCCAGCTGTTGCTGAGGAATTGCCTATGTGGTGTATATCCATTGAATGAGATACACAAACAAGTCTGGATCAGGAATCACAGTCTCCAGTATTTACACTTCTGACAATGTAAAGGAGTTGATCCATTTTACATCATTTGGTTTCTTTGCTGCACAATCTCATCAGAAGATGAAATCTCCTAAAAATACCTGGTGAGTAGATCAGTCTTGCAGAAAATAGAATTAATCTCTTGTCCTTTTAATAGAGTTCATTAAACTGAGAAGGATGCTGATCCTCAATGTCTAATTTTAAAACTTGCTTTAGACACAAGGTAATTATTTAAAAAGAAGATGGTAACACCAGCACCATATTGCTAAAAAATGCTGTCATTCCATTTAGAGCCTGTCAAAGTACTGATGTGCCAGGGAGCAGCTCATCCCCCACAATGGAGTTAAAAAAATGTACATCTCATTCTTTCACCTTGAGTAGGCTAAGGTGTGGGTTGCCAAGCTTCTAAGATAGCAAGTTTAAATATAGGTAACTCAATTCCACATTCTATTTCAGGTATCAACATCCTCTGTAGGACTGAGCTCTAAGTTTCTGGTGGAACTGAGATTATATTCGCTGCAAACTTTTTAATCTTGAGTAGCGTTCTTGCCTGAAGAAAGAGAATATCTGCCTATATTCAAATTAAAGCTCAAAAAAAGGTCATGAATAACTAGTTTCCAAAAAGAAAATAAAAAGGAACAAACTGAAACTTCTAGTCAGAAGGACAAACTGAAGGCTGATTTAACATGTTAAAGAAAGTGAGTGCAACAAGCCAAAAACGAGCTTGTCAGATCATATTTGTGACTCTCCTAGTCTTTCCTGTGAAATTGTTGTCTTCAAATGCACTTTATTTTTGAGCATTCTGACAATAATATTACATGAGAAAGTACTTCCTTCCCAAGACCTATTTGCTGAACTATTACTGTCAACACAGACATCTCATGTTCATCAGATTTCTGTCTACTTACTGAACTTCAGTAAGCAGTTAATGAAGAAGAAGTTTGCAGAAAATTGTTTAAAATTATTGGAAATTGTTGTTAACAGTGATTATATAAACAAGCTATTTTTATGTATCTTCTCTGGCACTATTTTGTTTAATCATAATTAGAAAACTCTAAGGCATAAAGTTAACATTATTTTTATGTTGTCGAATTTTTGGTGAGAAACTGTAAGTTTCGGCCACAACCCCATGCAACGCTACAGGC
>NW_010539376.1:0-2003 GCF_000687285.1 Phaethon lepturus | reverse complement strand
AATTGTTATATTATATATTTTATATATGTAATTTTTATATAGTTATATATAATATAATAATAAAAAATATTTAATTCTTTAGGGGTTTTTTTCATCATCATCTCCAACGTGTAAGATTGCCACCTTGTAACACCCACCAGCACAAATACAAAAACAGGAGAATAATTAATTATGTCTGGCCAGTCATTAGGTTTTATCTTGCAAAATAATCTTAATGCTAATGAAGAAGGGTTAAAGTCCTGTCTGAATTAATGAATTTTATATTTTCCAGTGTTATATTCCTGCCAGTTAGCAGATTCCAAAAAGACTCTAAGGATAGGCTCTGAGGATATCAACAGCTAAATAAAATTTAAATAGAAGTTTATGTATCCATGCTTCCTTGAAGTGGTGAAATGATTCAGTGTGGAAATTCTTATATTTTGTGCACTTCTCTTCCATCCAATCTAAGGAGATTTCATTCTAAGGAATCATGATTTCAGCTAGAGCTCTTCTCAAAATGAAATACATTTCATGCTTTCTTAGGACATTCTGAGAACTTTCCCCCAGGCCTCACGAAGTGACAGTCTTCCTGTCAGTTGGCTCGGCAATGTATTCATTTTTAATGATACCTCTAGATTTCACTTTTTTCCTTTTACCGTGTTCTCTGTGGTTGCCCCCACTAATTTTTATCATCCTTTTCTCTTCATACCACATCTAATACTATATAATACTACATCTATACCATCGACACCATACTTTCTAGTCATCTATTTCCCCTTGTCTTTTGTTCCCTCTGCCTGATTCTACATGTACTTTCACTTTTTCATCCCAATCTCATCAGGTCTTCCAGACAGAACACAGAAAAAAGGAGTTTTCTTTTGTTTGCATATATATTTGCATTTGATATGTTAACTATGATAATATATTAATATTTAAATAAGCATGCACGTGCATGTGTGCTTATTCACCTGCCTGCAGCTCAAGAGAGGTCACAAGAGTTTGTTTCTCTAGATGAAGCCCAAAGCCCTGATTCAGGGCTTTCTACAGCCCAGAATTCTTTCTTGAGGGTAACTGCATTCTGCTGTAATTCGAAGAGCAGTCAGAAAAGCCATGTTGAGTAATATCCTAGCTATTAAAATATATTGCCTTGCAATATTTACCCAAAAAGTGCTTAGATATGTGAATCCGCTAAGCTGGAGAAGATCACTCAACCTAAGGCATCCCCAGTTTCGGATCACAAAGCCGATGAATAGAAGGTGAGAGACTCCACCCTTACTGCAGCTGGTGGTGTTTAGCTGCTTTTTTGAGCCATCTCAAAGAGGTGGCTCAA
Source organism: Phaethon lepturus (assembly GCF_000687285.1). NCBI lineage: Eukaryota > Metazoa > Chordata > Aves > Phaethontiformes > Phaethontidae > Phaethon > Phaethon lepturus. Next base: position 694 of record NW_010539376.1, on the reverse strand, counting down.
ACTGAGGGGCTTTTGTACCACTTCAGCTACTTCCCTGATCTCAGTGAAGCTTAGGCAGGAGATGGTCACTGAGCTGGTGATATTGCAATGATGCTAGTCCTCAGGAGAACAGAAATGGACGTGCTTGGAGAACTCTCAGGTCCAACGGGGAGGCTCCTGGTGAGGTTGGGTGCCTGCCTATTTTGCGCACAGTTGGAGGTTGCTGTTTTGGACAAGTTCTTTTGGTAGGGCATATTTTTATTGCTGAAAATAGAAAGATGCGGAGTAGGGCACTTATATGAGGGGTTGTGAACTAAGTTTCCTGCCTTCTAGCCAGATACTCTAATCATCATCACATTATCCTGCAAACTGGTGAGGTTGGGTGCCTGCCTATTTTGCGCACAGTTGGAGGTTGCTGTTTTGGACAAGTTCTTTTGGTAGGGCATATTTTTATTGCTGAAAATAGAAAGATGCGGAGTAGGGCACTTATATGAGACCTGCCTGCAGAGGGATGAGGCCCCTCTGTAAAGCAGCTCTGCACACACTGAAGAAGGAGGTTCTGAGGGAGGGACAAATGCTACACCAACGATTTACCTGGTCTGCTGCCTGGGTCAGTGCGATAGGTGCATTTATCAAGTCAATATTCACACTGATGAAGAGGGGTTGCGAACTAACTTTCCTGCTTTCTAGCCAGATACTCTAATCATCATCACAT
>NW_010539375.1:3124-6154 GCF_000687285.1 Phaethon lepturus | reverse complement strand
TGCCGCCAGTTTGTCCTTTTTGATGTTTCTGGGGTTTTTTTTTTGTGTTTGAGTTTTTTTTTTTTTTCAGAACGGTACATCACGGGCACGTTGGCTAGACCTAGCAGGAGTCTCCAGGCGAGATGTTCCGTCTCCTAACTTGCTCTTTGCTGCACAGAGAACATTTTTGTTGCTCTAGAATCACAAGTAGTAATAAATCCAGACAGCTCGACGTTTAGCATCATGAGATGCCAACAACAACAACAAAAATCATCATTAACGCTTTCATTACAGCCAGAAAATCTATTTATCCTATGACTGAACATCAGCAGCTGACAAGTCCGGCTGCCATTGCCACCCTCAGCGGAGGTGTGATGCAGATGCCCAACTGGAGCAGACCTGGGCCTCCTCAGTATGTTAGGAGGCACACGCAGGTACTCAGGACAGCCTCGGGGCACTGAAAGACCCAGTGAAGAGCGAGCAGTGGGGAAGGGACATCGCGCAGTATCTGCAATAGCCACCAAGCGGCAGCAAATAATCAAAGCTTGGTGCGTGGTTGGCACCAAACCAACTCAAGGCTTTCTTGAGCAACGTTCAGCAAGTGACTTCTGGGCCAGCTTGTAGGTGCCAGCCCAAAGCTGGGGACCTGTACTGGTGAAAAAGTATCTCTTCGAATGATTAGCTTTCACAGCCACAAAGAGAAAACTCTCCCAGGGAGCAAAAGGAGATATTGGAGGAAAGAAATAATCTTGCATGTGAGCAACAGACAATTCTGCATGGGGATGCACCACTTAAAAAGTTTTACCCTGAGAACATGGAAATTTGGGACAGGCAAGTCAATGATAAATGGCATAGAGATGGCCCAACCAATCCTCCCCTCTATTCTGTTTTACTTTTAAAGTGATGGTCTGGAAGGGGCTCCGATAAAGTCTCATTGGTTTATCAGTGTGGTTGGGCTTCTTTCTGGTACAGAATTCCCCCTCCTCATTCCCTGCCAGCAGATCCAGGTCTGTCCTTTATGCATTCACTTTCCTTCCTCCAGCCTCAGCAGCATCTTCAGATAATTTTCACGTCTACAAGCTGCCATACTCTGAACAGACTGCATATACCTGCCTCACTGCACTTACACCTCAGCTTTGCTCATCCTTCTCCTTGTAGCCACAAAAATGATCAGTGACATCCCAGCTGCACCAGCAGACCTTGGCCATAGTCCTGTGTCTGCACCTCTGTAACATACATTTTGTACTAGCAAATCTGCCAAAGGGTTCTATTGTTCTGGATCAGATGGGGAAAAAAAAAAAAAACACCCACAAACTAAAATGTGAAATCTTTCCAAAATTAAATTATTCCTAACCTCAGTCCAGGTGCCTCTAAGGCCTGAGGCCCCTGCTCCAAGAGAATGCTGCTCTTTGTGTAAAATATGCCCAGGAGGTCTTAGCTGATGGAGCTGTGCAACAGGGCACAGTAAGGTGGGAGACAGAGGTCTGTGCTAATTCCACAGGTGGGAAATCCCTTCTCAGCTGCAAATTGGACCACCAGTTGAAGTCTGGATACGTACAGAAGAATCTTACAGCTGCTATGCCTTTTGACTCAAAGAAGTAACTTTGTGTTACTTGCAAAAGTTGGTGTAATGACCTGACAACAACTCTGACTGGATGTTTTAAGGTTTACACACCCTCCTCCCTAGCATGCTACTTGTTAATGATTATGTCTACAGAATTCAATGAAATGGTATGGAGACTTGGGTGCCTCATCTTTTCCTTTCTCATTCTCACATGGAAACAGTATGAGCCTGGGACAATTGTGGAGTGGCAATTTATTCCCATCTATCCTTGACAATGCTATTTCAGAAATACCTTGCATTTATCTGCCAAGGTCCTCGTGGACAATCCATGGGGTGTTGTATTTTTATCAGTCAATTCATCAGAGGGATGTGTGAATGTTTGGGTCCTTGCTCTCCTTATATTTGCAAGGAAACTGTAATTCAGACTGAGCTAAGAATCTAGTACAGAGGAACAAGGAGAAGCTCAGGCAGAATGTGAAAGCTGAGACCATGCTTACACCATTTTGTGAGATCCCCCTATTGTTTTAACTGATCCTTGCATGGGATTTTATCATGTGAAACACTGGATTACATCAGTGAGAAGCCCAGGAAAGGACAGTGGCCCATGTTCAAAAAGACCCTTCCTCTCTGATTAAATGTGTACCCACTATGGGGACTTTGATAAAACACTCATACTGAGTCACCATACCACCACTTTCCCCACTAGCCAGTACACCAGCAGACACTCTCAGTATAAAACTTCAAACACCCTCAGCCAGCAGCACAATCAGTTTTGCCTATCTTTACCTCTGTTCCTGTTTTCTTCTAACTCTCATTTCCTTTCTGGTATTTCAGGTTAATTCTCTTTTCATCTGCTTCTCACTTCTGCCATGCTTCATGTCTGTTTTCTTGTCCCTTAGAAGACTTAAACCCTTTTTCTTTGTCACTCACTCTCCCTCCTGTTTCAAATCCATTTACAGTCTTACTGATTTAACTCCTTCCTTTTTCATTTTATCACACATCCCCTCTATCCTTTTACTCCAGGGCTATTGCCCCACAACCTGTGGGACATAAATGGGTGTGACCCTGAGCAGTCCTGTAAATTTAGGGCTCCAAGGTTTAAAATAGGGTGTAGCTGAAAAAGACTTGGTAAAAATAGGAGCACAGAACTCTGGATTTAACACAACTGTACTAACACTCTTGAAGAAAATACTAGTGTCATGGGGATCACAAGTCACTAATGTCTAACTGCTTGAGGCAGAACTTCCTCTTGTGCCCACACAAACGCTGGCTGGATTTTGTGCACAAAACATTGCCTGGGAAGTCAAATCTCTCTTCCAAAGGTTCCTCTGTATAGCATCTGCATGCAAGAAAGGGTCACTGCTGTTGTTCACCTTTTAAGGCCACATTGCATGAAGCAAACAGCTTTCATCCAAAAGATTTTTAGCATGTAAAAGGCCTGTGTTTAAACTGTGAGATTGAAGAATAGAGAAGAAAAGAAAGGCTGC
>NW_010539375.1:0-3093 GCF_000687285.1 Phaethon lepturus | reverse complement strand
AGCGTCCGGTGTGGACTCGTTTCTACATCCAAGAAAACCGTGCTTCCGTACATCTTCTACAAGTCGTGCTATGGAACAATTTTACCTCAAATCATTGAAGTCTATGTGAATAGGAAATTAAATTGCAGGGCTTTGAAATCTACTCATGCTCAGCAAATAGCAACACTAACAGAAACAGACCCAAATGACCCAAGTTCTGATTCTGTTTGCTCAGAAAATCCACTATTTCTATGACACGGTATTGAGATAAACTACCTCCAGGATCGCTTCATCAGTAGTTTTTTAGTAGCACTAAGAACCTGCTGGTATGGATTTGATTTCTGAGGGAAGCTGTTCAAGCTGTGCTAAGGAAACCAGTGAGGTATCAGGTTTTCTGTCTGATATCATTGCTTCTTCCCAGAGAGGAAAAAAAATGTCCATTCATCACCTCAACATAATAATGTTATGCAACATGCCATGTACTATATGTCCTTCTCCAAACTGGAGACATAGCATTCCACTGAAATACCTACTGCTAAGTTTACAGATAATTATTGAATGGCATTATTTCCACAACTGATGATCTTTGGTCTTTTTCAAAGATTTCAAAAATGTCATTTTACACTTTAAAAACTTTGAGTCACTGGGACATTTGGGGAAAAAATAGCTTGTACTACATTTGCATGTGGCATGAGCATCAGCACTATTCCACGTCTGATATTTTGGGCAGCTTAAGTTCAGTTCTTGTCACATTCTACAGGTGAGATCAAAACGATGTAAAGATCTCATCTAGGACAATCTGAATTTTTGAGGTAGAGGGAAATATAAGGGTTTGCTTAATAAAAGATGAATCACAGAATCACAGAATCATTAAAGTTGGAAAAGACCTTTAAGATCATTAAGTCCAACTGTCAACCCAACACCACCATGCCCACTAAACCATGTTCCGAAGTGCCACATCAACATGTTTTTTGAACACTTCCAGCGATGGTGACTCCACCACTTCCGTGGGCAGCCTGTTCCAATGTTTGACCACTCTCTTAGTTAAGAAATTTTTCCTAATATCTAGTCTAAACCTGCCCTGGCACAACTTGAGGCTGTTACCGCTTGTTCTATCGCTAGTTACTCGGGAGAAGAGACCAACAATAGATCAGACCGCAGACTTGGGACCCTTCTCAATCCAGACTCTGTTCCCATGAGATCCACAAGAGGGTTTTCTTTTTTAGAACAAGCCTAACATTTAGTCCAGGGGAAAGAAACCTGATTAAAGAAAGTCTGACAAATGTTAGATTTGCCAGGTAAGAATGCTTGTGGAGGAGAACATGCAGAGGGACCTTTATAAATAAAAGTGTATCCATAGAAGTGCTTGATTCAGTTTAACAGTGTTCAATGGGCCATAAATGGACTTAACTGCTGTTCTCAGTGCATTTCTTTCCCACATCCCCCCCAATGCCTTTACTGCCATATCCCGTTTCCCACACGTGTTTTTACCCCTGTAACACAGTACCCCTGATACCTCCAAGCCCACACAGCACTTGCAGATCCTCTGCATGTCCCAATTCGCTTCTAGCATCTTCACGCATACCTTTGGCCACCTCTTCTCTCCCCTTATCTATCCTGTGAGACCACCACCATAAGGGCTTCGTGTCTCACTGTTTGCTTACCTATCTTTGTTGGCCTGTAGGATGAGTGAGAACATGATTTGCTGCATGCGTTGGGACTTAAGATACACGCTAATTAAATCTGTGGTATGCGTGTGGACTGACAAGCCGGGTAATGCCAATACACCCTCAGCTGGCTCAAACGTCAGCTAATGCCTCCTGTCACTGTCTCAGCGAAGCGTCGCCTGTGTCTATTAGCTCTGATTCTGACAGCACTAACAGAAATTTACTATCTCTGAGAGGGATGAGGCTTTGACAGATTTGATTAGAATCAGCAAGTAGCCTCTGGATTTGACAATTACATAATATTATAAAACTCGATTAAAACTATCAATAGGTGTGATAGATACCATTAAGAAAAGGAGTCACTCATACAGTTTTTTGCTGGACAACTCATTTATTTGTATCTTTATTTATTTATATCTTTTAATTTTGGATTATCAACATCAGTCACTATTTACAAATGGAAAGAATTTAAGACTATCCTTTGTTCTCCCTCAGATACAATTTCTGGCAGTTTCAGTGGAGGTTCTTTTTTTCTCGCAAAAACATTTGCAACATTTTGCTTCATTTAATTTTTTACGCTTTTAAACAGAAGTTTTCTCCTCTCTGGTTCTTTTAACAGAAGTAATTTCTCACCACAAAATGTGAATTTTGCCTTTTTATTGAAGAGCTTTTTTAGTAGTTGGCAGCAGATTCCTCTTGGGTGGAACTTTATGAGGTCTGGGTGGAATATTCAAGATCCTGATGAGCATGTATGCAGGCTTACCCTAGAGCCAGGCAGACTCAGCAAGGCAGCACCGTGGTCATCCCTATGGCTCCCCTTTTGCTTTTCTTGCCATTGTCCATGAAATGGCTTTGATATTTTGGCCAAATAATTTAAAATAATTGTTCCTTTTTTGCTGGTAGGGGCAGTTACACCTGGAAGTTTTGCACGGAGGAACAAGAAATGTTACATTATATCAACATGAACTTTGGTTAATCCATACTGCATCTAATTTGTACTGCAGGGAAAAATACCTTAGATTTTGAGGCTTTTTCCAAATACTAAGAAAACTTATTAATAACAGATAAGCAGTTCCAGCCATCTGCATGTGGGCATGCACACATGAAGGGGGTTTTGTTTGCATTGTTAGGGTTTGACACAAAAAGCCCTTTTGTGATTCCACTTAAGGAAGGAGAAAACCCTTCTCTTTCCTGAGCAATTAGGTTTGAGAAGCAAGTATTCTAAGTTCTGATTTCTGAGATTCTCAGAACTCCTGCCAAGCCCCATCTAATTTCGCTGTAAGTGCTACATACAATACATTTTGAGACGAAGCAAAACTCTCAACTTTTGACAAGTACTACCAATGCAAATGCTGTGATGCCCACGGCCCTCAAAACTCCCCTGCAGCTTTCAGAAAACCCAGGCGCGTCCGCATTCCCGCAAATGGGAAGACCTGGCAGAGTTCTG
>NW_010539374.1:5526-19267 GCF_000687285.1 Phaethon lepturus | reverse complement strand
ATCAAAAAGAGATGCCCAAGGGCCAGCGCTGGTGGCAACTCTGCCCGGCCGCAGTCATCAGCGCGACAAGGCTGATGCTGCAGCTGCCTGAAGGAACAGATCGTTTCTTTTCTTAGAGAGCCAGGTACAGACTGGGGGCTCTGCTCGTGATGAAAAACCAAAACAGCACAACTGATAACCGCTAGTAAAGTGAGCAATTAAGGTGTGTAGTTTTCACTTTAGATGAACAATTTTAAACACGGGATTCCAGGGAATTTTTAACTATGCTGCTGCTGGATACAAAAAAAAAAACCAAAACAAAACATGAGTCCAGCCAAAACTGAAAGCTTTACATTAAGTTATAATCAAATAAAACCTTATTAAAATTTAGTTGCCCTGTTAGCCACTCGATCACAATTCAGCAAGAACAACAACAAAAAAACCCATTAAAAAGCACCCAAAAAAGGAGTAGGGAAGTGAACAACAGAGGGAGACAGGGATACGCAGAATCAGTACATATTCCAATGAACAATATGCAAACATGGAAATGTTTTTGCTCCGGCTACAAAGAGCTCACTCAGTATTTGAGTGTTTCCATCTTTAAGCAAAGGCGGCACCTGGAATCTTACCTCTGCCCGTTCCCTTACGGCCTCGGCGCGCACTGAAGCTATATCCTCAGTTATATCCTTCATACTTCTCACATGCACATCCCAGCTTCCCACACACGCTACGTGCCGGCCACGGTACGCTGAGGAGCCGTGCGTATACGGGCTGCAAGGGACAGGAGTGTGCTCTCTTCACGCGTGCAAACGGACATTGCCATTGCATCACCCGACACCTTCCTAGGAAAGGGTCGTTATTGCAGGTAGTAAAACGAAAAAACCAAACCGAACCTTCTCGGAAAAGGCAGAAATGAGAGCCCTGACGGAACTTCCACCTCTCAGTCTGTCTGCAGAGGTGGCAGATGCCACCTGCTCCCATGCCAAGTCACCGCCGGGAAAGCGAGGTTGCATCTATTTGTTTGTTAAGTGGATAATGACTCCATACGCTGTCCTGCAGCCAAGCAACAAATAAAAATTATAATGTACAGGCCACGTAAGTTCCTTGGAATCTAGGTACATTACTATGCATAATTCCCTTCTTAATGGTTATAAACAGACCAAAGCAATATACAAAAGTAACATTCTACATAGAAGCATGATTATAGTCAACTCTATATGAGATTTCTGTGCCATTTGGGTTAACTTTCAACAGCATTCTAACAGCTTTTCATTTTTCAGGTAATCTCTTGCTTCGGTAATTTTATTTCAACGTAGAAAGCAACACCTAAGGTCACAACTACGAATACATTTAGAGAAGTCATCCCAAATAGAAAAAAATATTCTTTTCATTTCCAATAGACATCCCCAAAGAAACACGGGGCTAGTACTGAGAACTTCTTTCTGATGTGATGACTAGAAAATACAATGTAAATAATAATATGCTCATTGTTCAGACAAGTTACATTGAACTCCGGGGAGTCAGTGTGTTAAAGCAAGAAAAATCCATGACTGAAATAGAGCTTTGGAGATCAAACTGCATCTCAGTTTGTGATTCACTGCTGGAACTTGGCAAAGACAATTATCTTTGATGTGGTCAATTTTTTCTGTTTATATAATGGTGGTAATGATACCTCATAGGACCCATTTAGGGGTTTAGTAACTAATGTTTACACAAAATTTTCAAGTTGCTAATTATGATTATTTAGCTAAGTGTTATCCTAATACATATGTAAGAAAACAACATTAATGTATTCCCAAAGATGATTATGATCCTAATTATTACTAATGCCACATGCACAAGGGCAATCGTTCCTCACCTGCCCAGGTGCGACGTTGGTGTGACGTTATGGGCACGTGGCAGGAAGGGCATGGCACGGCGCCTACGCAAATTGCCTTGGCCAACTTTAAAGTCATAAAGCATGGAAACAACGCTAGAAAAGGAAATGCCGGAAGGAAACGATGCTAGCAAGCACAGTACCGAAGTGCCTTAAAAAGCCCCATTTAGAGTCAGCCCGCATCCTTTAGGCTTAGCCTTGTGACGACGTGCTAGCTCTGCTGCTGGGCAGCGGCCGCGCCAGGGAGGCCGAGGAGAAAGCAGCAGGAGTCCAGCACAGACGACCAAGGAAGCAGCTGCAGCAATCCCGAGGCAGAGGAAGCAGTGAGGAAGGAGCAGGAGTCCTGGTGAGACTGGGAGGACACTGAGAGAGATCTGGGGAGGGAAATGCTGTTGCCAGTTTTCTCAGGTAACGTTTCACCCAGAAAAGACTGGAAACCACTGCACTTGGTACAGTCCTCCTCAAAATAGAGTGAGGTTTTATTCTAGCAAATATGAATACATTAGGGAAGGGAATAATTGAGAAGACTTTAGAAGGCCCCGGGAAAAGAAAAATCCTGTAAACAAGATTGAGCAACAAGTCTTTGAAAGAATCCTTTTGTTCTCAGCACAATGCTCACAAAATCTGCTTCTTCAGAACAGTATTCATTTAAGGAAAAAAAAAAAAATATATAGAAAAAGGGAAAACCAAGAACATATTTTAAGGCAAAAGCACTTTAAAATAATTTTCTTACGCTTCAGATTTTTTGCACCCATGACTAGAGGTACATTGCCCACACTCCTAAACACTGGGGGTTCTTGGGCGTTACTGTTCGCATGGTTTTTAGCCTAGCTGAAATAGCACTTCTTAACAGGCCAGCACAATTTTGTAGTCAGCAAAAAAAATTCCATTGATTGGCCTGCCAGTGGCTAAAGGACAACACATCCTGTACTGTCTGTCCTGGTGCCTATGGGCAGCCAACCGGTGAAAATATATATCCCTCTTCGGTGCAGCTGGCTGCTCAGAACACATGTAATTCCAGCTGTAGGTAACAGTGAGTGTTCAGCTGCAGTTAGGAATGGCATGTTCTTGGTCTGAAGGTGGGCAGAAAAAACACACCATCCATTTCCCAGAGGAGTTTCCAGAAAAGCCAGCTATCTGCCTGTGGCCAGCAGCACCTTCTGCAGCGGTGGGAGGAATGCGAGGAGGAAGCTACGGACTGAGGCCTCTGAGGGGAGGGTAAGAGACTAGGCAGGACGACGGCAGCAGCCCAGGACAGGAGCACGTATGGCTTGGCACTGGGCAGCTGGAGGCTTTCGGTGGCCCTTCACTCCTCTGGGGACTGACTGGCAGGGCTTGCATCACGGGGTATTAGGATCAACCTTCCATCGATTAGCTTACGGCCATGCCAGATCAGAATGAAGCTTCAACGTAATAAGGATTTCCCTAGCACACAAAAAGGGACTGCTATTAGCATATCAAACAAAAGCACGGGTTTCATTTTATTAAGCAGTGTAGAAAAAACACCTTAATACCTACACTTCTTGCTCCTATAGCGGATTTTAAGTATAGCCCTGAGGCCGTAACGATTATTGCCACCTTTACTAAAGATTATAGCCAATCTACCTCCTCCCAGAAAAGGCAAGGCTCATGCTTCAGCTTGTCACAGTCTGTTGCACCTGAAAATATCAACACTTCAAAATTGTTATACATTCAAAGTATTTGATGACTCTTAAAGAACAGACACAATAATAATAATAATAAAGAGGAAAAAGGAAATTGTAGCTTCTATAATGAAGACCAATGGCTTTAGAAATCAAACATTAACACTGGTACCTTTTTACTCTGTCTCTGACAAAATCTGCTTCTCTGTCAGTCCTTGCTTGAAAAAATTAGTCAGCTAGGTACACACAAATTTGTGCGAATCTCAAAGATCTGAAATTCCTAAAAGTTTCACGAAAACCCTAAGATGAGTACGGAACAGGTAGCGAAGCTGCTGTTCCTCTGACAGAAGGGTTTTGACACAACCCAAGAATCGCCTGTTCTGTTAGACCCGGCACATCGGCGTACCGACCGCATACGCCCTGCTCCAAACCTGACAGCCTGCGTCCTGCTAACCGGCCGTGGGGAAGAAGAGGGAGGCGGAAGAGAGGACCACTGCGAACCGGTACGGGTGAGGGAGGGTGCTGCCGCCTGGTGATGCTCAGCTGTGGGTTGGTTGGGTTTTTTTTTTTATTCCTGTATGCCAAAATCCTAAAATGCTATACGCTCCACTGAAGTCAACGGGGCTCCAGCAATGTACGCAGGTTTACAGTGCGATCTGAAAAGTTTCCATTTTTCTTTCTCTGAGACTACCAGCATTTATCTCACTGTAATTAAGTCTTTACTAGAGTAAACTTGTTTCTAAACTCTCCCCAAAACTCTAAAACAGTTTCTGCAGCCATGCTATATACACACGGCATATTTCTCAAAGCAAAAATAAAATAGCTAGCTTAACCCCCCCGAATTATAACTAACGTGTATGTATTTTGGCTGCAGTCAGTAGTAAGAAATACAGCTTACTGTAAGGCAAACTACAATTAAACATATTCATGGCATTCAACATATTAAAATTAGATGACAAACCTAAGATAAAAGTGACATTTAAGTGAATGATTTCCATAGTCTATGTCCCCATATGTTCTCAATGTTCAAATGCTGCCTCTCTGAAAAGATTATACTGACACGGAAGCCCGCAGAGATTCCTTGCGGGCCACTTGAAAGTTTTCTAATAAAAACGAAACACAGTGACTTATGGCAGTATTTTTATACCAGGCTTTTCCTGCTTTGAAACTAAACGCAAAACCACACCATGAATGAGCAAGGTGAGATGCTCCCTGAAGAGCTGCAGTGGTGTGGGTGACACATTTCTGGTCTCCCCAGAGGCGAAGTACGTCACATCCTCAGCACTTCCAGTTTCACCTGCCTACAAAGCTACTACCTGTAAAAAAATCTCTCACATTCACACCTGCTTTTTATGCGCTACGGGACTAACAAAAGCAAAGCCAAACAAAACCCCATTTTTCGAGCGTACATAAATCAGAACCTAAAAGTAGAAGAAAGGTATACAAATAAATTCATCTGCAAGAGGTCATTGAAACAGCTCTAACACTGGACTTGCAGTGTGTCTGTCTATTGGAAAACACAGTAAAGCCGGCAGTGGGTTTAGGTCTCACTGACCTAAGCGGCAGCAGGCCCACCGACTTGAATGGGGCCAGGGTTTCCCTGTGAATTTAATCCGGCAAAACCGCGGGATAGGGCAGGGCAGGCTGCTGCACGATGGAAAGGGGTACGTAAAAGCCGTCCGAGTATGGCACCAAGACACACAAGCCGATTTTGGACGGAATGAGAATCCAGCACAACACAGCACTATATGCTGCGTTGAAGGCTTTTTTGCTTTGGTCATTGTCAGGATCTATTATAACTGGTTTTTATTTAAATTATACATAAGCGTAATTGATAATGTGTCATTATCTCCTCCTCCATGTGAGAAGTAATGAATGTCTTACATTAAGCAACGAAACCAACTTGTAGGTGAATGCAGGGTTGTTCACCTGCGGTTTACCGCAGGAGGTAAGTATTTATCATCCGACGGACTATTTTAAGACAAAAAGGCAGGGCAACAAATTTTTACCAAAATTAACATTAGAAGTTTGTTTTTTGTTTTTGTTTGAAACACAAATTGGAAAGAGATCCAAAAGGTTAAAAAGGATAGATTTCTACTTTATTTTAAAAAGTAATCATTTAAGTGTGTACATTTTCCAGTAGTTCATAGGTAGTACAGATCTGGGATAGCTGCAGCATAGGTGCAGCTCACTCTACCGTATGCTGCTTTCCTTAAGTAACCCATTATACAAAAAAATAAATACCTTGTGACAGATTGTTTTGACAGCTAAAAAAGATTTAAATTTTTTGAATGCGTTTGACTGAAAGGCAAAAATGTTAGATGGATGTTAATTTAACAGATGTCTAGTTTTGCATCATGAGCCTGAAACAGGCAATTTCTAGCAAGTCTCCTTGCTGTATCACAACATGAAATCCTATGAATTCCATACGGATGTGCCTTTCACAAACTTCAAATGAGCCGTTCTCATTCAAAAGGAAGTAAAATTGTTGTGAGAAGATGGTACCACCTGGCTGTAATTCTGATCAAGCAAGTAAACACATCCAGGGATAATAAAACTGATGCACGATCATTTACACATTACAGCCTGGAATAAAATAACATTATTTGAGACTATATGTTAAAAGCATTAATTTACATGAGAGAAATTAATTAGATGGGCTCCCAAAAAACATAGAGATTCTCGCAAATCTAATTATCATATGGCTAAATATGAACCTAAGATTTTTTTTAAAAATTTTGCTTTGCATATCTTAAATAAAAGTTTTTGTATGTTGAGTAGGTTGTCATGCTCCATATATATATGTATCTGCAAAAGAGTTTAATTCTGGTTTTGTATTGGTTGTAGAAGAAACTGAAACAACTATAGCTTAATTAAAGCTGTTGTTGCTAGCCCTGTTACCTACAAACTTAGGCAGCTTCGGGATTCAATCATCATCGCAAAAAACATTTTGATGGTTTCATGACTTCAGAGGATTATACTGCATAAAGGAAGTTTAACACAGTGAGAAATTTTCCTAAAAACAGTACAACACAGTTAGCTATATCCATTTTGGATCTCACAAGTGCCAAAACCTGTTCTGTGCACTTTTATATTGTATTTGCATACGGTATTATTGTTCCCATTTTACAGAAGAGGAAAGAGAAAAGAAAGAGATTAAATTATGTGGGAGATCAGGAACTACTTACTACTGATTTAGAAAAGATCCTAACATTCAACTGACAAGCCTGAAAATCTGTTGCTGAAATATAATGTTGGTTTGCTAGTGCTACCGGATTTCTAAATACTGAGGATCAATGATATTTACCTACTTCATAGGTATATTATGAGACAAATCTAATTCGTGACAGGGTACTTAAAATTACACTCTCTGATTTATATGCTTATATAAATTGCATTTACCCGTTCTAGTTGCGATCAACATATTGTGGGAAGCCAATGTATTTGTAAAATGGAATCCAGACTTAAAATCTGCAGTTTTGAAAAGGGAAAACATGCTTCCCCAGGAACAACATTCATCTGCTCCAGATTCTTTATCAAGTTTGTCACCTTTTACTAAGTAAACACCTGTTATTTCATGACCTGACTCAGTTTTAACTCCTTTTTTAAAGAAGCATTTGTGTTGGATCTTTTCAGTTTTCTTTTAATTGGGAATATGTCCCATTTTGTGATTAAGAAATAATATAGTAACACATAATTTCTACAGGCTAAATAGTATTAATGATAACTCAAAGAATTCTGGAAGACAAAATAAAATAGTTTATTTCTAAGGCGTTTTTTTCTTCCTCTTTGTTTTAACATAAAGTAGGAAAATTCTGAGTACATTCAGATTATTCAAAAACGACTTTCTCAAGAATAAAAATTGAAAAGTCAAGTTAAAGGAATGAAGTTTCTTTCCCTGGTGAAGCCACACCCCAAAGTAACTTAAAAAGGGTTTTGAAATTTATGGAAATGCTTTTACAGAGTCACTTTTTACAGCAGAGAAAAGTTAAAAACGCACGGAGACTGTAAGCTAAAAAGTAGGAAATACAGTAAATAAAGAACCCAAATGAACGGTTTGCCTACATCTCTTAAATATATGTCACCGCATCCAGCACAAAATATCTCTTTTTTTTAGTATATCTTTACAATAGGAAGGAGAAAAATGAAATAAAGCGTCGAGATGAAGTTTTCCCACAAGTAAGTCAATCATCACAGGATATCAAGAATCTGCTTATGATTCATACTTACGATCTGGTCATTGTTGCTTTATATCCACATCTTTGATTTTTGACCTTGCTAATTAGGCTGTGTGGAAATAGCATCAAATGTTTGAGACAGATGTCAAACACCTGCAAAACCTACCATAAGCTGATGTTTACAAGCTTGATTCCATCTGCTTAACTGAAAAACATTACTAATGAAGGTATTCTTGGTTATTATTTTTGTTTTGACTAGTATAATGATTCAACAATACTATTTTCATTTTGCTTATTATTCTGCTCTATACAATCAATACAGAACAATAAATCTTTGTATACGTAGCACATCTCATGTTGATTAAAAAAACAATAAAAATAAAATTGGTCTTAAAACAAGCCCTCCTCGCTCCTGGATTGACACAAACTAAAAGGTGGCATGCAGGAATGGATCAGTTGAAGGCATTTCTAGGGATCCTTTGAAGAGAAGGCAGCAGCAGCGTCTCAGTATCCCTATTCCCCATGGGGTGGCTGCTCTTGCGTTTTCATTGACATGTCAATTATTTGGAAGGGGAGCAGGAATAAAGCCTAAGGGTGTTGAGTTATAAATTAGGACACTGAAGTTGACAGCAAGATCAGCTCGGTCTTTGAGGAAAGAAGAAAGACGGAGTCCTACAGAATACGTGCTATCAACTGATTCTTCTTTCACCTCTGAGTGGTGTTTTAAGAAAGACATTCTCCAAAGTATGCCAAAATTCTTGTCCTGACAAACGTGCCCTGCTCTGACAAACATGACAAATTCAAGATAAATAAGACTCCCCCCCAGCTTTAAAGAAACACAAAAATCAAATCTACAACTCAACAAAAAAATGTTATTCAACACAAGAAAACCCTCCTGTGTCGAATTTTTTCCATACAGCCACTAAATTTAAACACACGTTAAAAAAAAGTTCACAATACTAAAATGCATTGTGCATTCTATCTATTGTGTAGCAATTCCTGACTAACTACAGCCTTAAAACCAAGGAAAAACCTGTGAAGCAAGATTGTTTACCTAAAACCAACAGTACACGCTTTAATATTTCAGTAAGGTTCAGAAACCCTTATTTCTGGTACAGATGATACGGTAGTGAGGACAAGTGACTAGAGAAACAAACTGGAGTTTGGAAAAGGAGGCTGTATTCTCAGATTTGCTCCAAGTCATTTGCCTCCCTCTTCCTGGATGTTCTCACCTGCAAATGGAGATGATGACACCAACCTTTCCTACGGAGACACGCTGCCACCGACTGATGACAAGCTGCGTGCAATAGTGAAGTATCATTACTGGAAACAGTAGCTGCAATTAGAAACGTCACAATATATGGAGAACTGCCGTTATGCAAACTACTTGCGCAGGATGTTGATGGTGAAAAAGATGTGCTGATATCCCCCCTAAGTTCTAAGGAACGTCGTCAGACCATACCAGTGTAAACCAGTCCATTTCCAATGACGCTGTTAAGCATTGCATGGAAGCTTCCCTAAAACACACTCATTTTTCCGTTTTCACGGATTCAATGCAGAGAAATACCATCTCCTAACCACGCTTCATTTTCCAGAGGTCTCTTTCTAAACTTCCAATTTTTTCCAACACTTTTATTAGGTCCTCACACAGTCTTTGTAGTCTAAGCACTGTTTTTCACACTTACGTTTTCATTCACATGTTTAAAAATTTCAGCTGCACTCAGTGACCCACAATTTAGGAATATGCAGTAGTTTTCAAAAGAGGCTAGACAGAAAGCAACACAGAATAAAAAACTGAAATTAAGAATTCACTGGGATTGAATGTGGGGAATAAATACTTTGCTCAGCAGTACAACGGATAAGATTTTTTAAAAGCTGACAAAAAAGCTTGATCAAACAGCTGACAGTCACTTCTCTTGTACGGTAGGCGCTGTCACCTATTGATGGCTGTATTAACAAACTGGGGATATAGGTGTAAACCCCAGGCAGATCTGGCTGCTCGAACAGAAAAAAAAAAAAAATTAAGTACATCCAGCCTTTAGGCTATTTATTTACATCTGTTTTCCACTGAGCTCCTTCAACAAAATGGACTACTCGATTTCGCTAACATTCACGAACCAGATTCTGCATACTGTGACAGGTTGATACGGTGCAAATATTGCATCATTCAGGGGAACCTCTGCTGAGGACAGCTGAAACTTCAGGACAAGCCATTTCCACTGCAATGGAAGCCAATTTAGTGGAGATCACAGATGAACTGCTTTTTTCTCTATCCATCGAAAAGCTAGATTTTGAACCCCCACATTGTCTTGAAAATGAAACTGATAGTAAAAAGCTATTGAAAAATGTTTATGAATATGACTTAGAAGGCACCCAGATTCAATAGACAGACATTTCACTTTCAGAAAGTTGAGCAAAAAGGGTTGCATTATCAAATTCAATAGAATCGAAAAAGACTAACTCTTCAGTCCTCCAGCACTTTTTAGTATTTTCTTGCATACTTAAACAGTATGTCAGTATTTCATCGTTAACGTTATTTTGATATATTTCCTACAGCATGGTTATTTTCAAGATCAGAGTCCTGCTGATATTATTTTAGAGTGAACTTAGAAGTGTTGCCAAAACTAGGAATGAAAATGAGGGATGAAAAATAGCTGCTTTTATTTCCTCCTTCACGTCTGTAATTTTGATGCTGACAGAAGCACAATGCTATACACTGAGCACTATCTGTTTCTAGCTAAAATCATTTATCTGCTCTGTGACAAAATTCCTAGTAAGGTAGACCTTGTTTACAAAGAATTCATGTCTCTCGTAAAAGAAAAATGCAAAATAAACCCCACATAACTTAATAATTAACTATCAGAACAAGAAACTTATCAGCGTGACTGACTTAACTATAAAACTTCAAAATGGTAGAATTCATATAGCATTTTGATTATTCCACCCTTAGCTGTATTGGGTATTCAACTGATTTAGGGTACATATAGTTATCTATTTTGTAAACAGGGACACTACAGATAGTTCTTCACCTGGAAAGTAAAACCAAATCAAATTAATATTCTGTTCTGTCTAGTGAACTTACCAGCATCTGCAGGAGTTTCAAAATACCTGTATTTTAAGTTTTATGGATCCTGCCTCACTCTTTATCAATACAGTCATTTTTCCACCCCCGGTTATTGGAGCATAATTTTGCTTTTTATTTTAATTCATGCAGTTCAGAGAAAAATAAAAGTTAAAGTTACTGTACCTTAACAAATGTACCTAAAGTGGCACTATTTTTGCATGCATGAAAGCTCAAAGCCTCAACAACTCCCCTGAGCGATTACTCTTCTAACACTAATTAGATATTTGCTAATTAGTGTCTGATGTGTGAAACGAAAAACATTTTGAAGCTGAAATGGATAGGGTCTATAAAGATAGCAGCGCTATCCCAATTCCCTTTTTTCTGTTATCATATGTCATAAATATTAATAAGATCACATGATAGCACCCCTTCTATAAAATTATCTTTCTGAAAGGAGCCTATTGTTTGGTATAATAGGGCTGTGTCAATATTTTGCATTTAGTGTAAAGCACTCAATGGAGGGAAGTGTTTTCTCTCAGCGTTAAAGAGATGTCACATTTCATGCATCATTTTCATGCTGCATTAACTGGTCCCTCTTTTTAGGAGTTTATCTTTATTGCACTGAAACGAAGAATGCAAACAGTATTAAATAATCCTTTACATTTCTGAATAATCTTGCTAAATTTCTCTCATTTCAAATGTATCGGGAATAAAATATAAACGATGAAATAGGGTTTTTTCTTAAGCAGATACTGAGAACATCAAATTAAGTGTCTCTCCTGGTCATTTCTAGGAAATGTTTTGGAGTGTTAGAATAGCTGAAATGTAATAGCGTCTTGAAAAGTAACTTATACATTTATACTACAGATGTTTGGACAGTATCGATCTTTGATCATGCGTAGAAAATTGTTCTGAACTGCCAGGAAGTTACCGGTGTCTACAAAACTATTTGTCTATCGGAATATTAATATTTAGATCCAAGAATGAGTTTCAAAGAAAAGAAAAAAAACCATTAAGGTGACACAGGTGAGTAACTTCAGATGAGGAAGCTAATTCTGAACAGGAACACTGAGGTGCCGTTTTGCTGTAACTGCTCACCTGTAGACGCTGGCCACATCACAGATGCTATCCCAACACAGGACTGACACCAAAATTTGAAATGGTAGCTAAGCATGAATTGACGAAGGTGACATTGAAACATAATAATGACTAGATTAGCACTTTCCTCAGACTGACATTTTGTGCTTATAGTAATACCTATCCAGAGGATTAAAACGATAATAAAAGGCAAGTTCTAAGAACCGGAATGAAACACAGGCAAGATCATATACGGCAAGTGAAGCTACCATTTTGCATTACACTTTTTCAATGAAATTTCTTCGTTTCAGCCTGGTTAGGCAGTTCATTAGTCCCAAAGGTGTTTTTGAAATAGATATCGCCTTTTCTATCAATACGCTTTTCATTTTTCACATATCCAACAGAAGAGTAAGTTCTTCAATCTCTATTTACCCTGAGATAGGCTGATACCTTTATCTAACTTTCGTAATTAAAGCAGCACAATAGTAGTCACACGGATACTCAGGGGCAAATTCCGATTTCACTTGAATTTGTTTGCTTACTGATGAAAACGTATTAATGTCAAGTACAATAGTTATGCCCTCTACCTTTAATTACTGTTCCTTCCTTAACAGACATTATGGGTCATCTTCTAGAACACACTGAAATATTTTGCCATTTACAACCCTAAAGATTGCGTCTGTAACAGACAGTGATAGGGATACGAAGAAAACCAACACAGTTCTGATTAAACCTACGTACCAGTGGTCCACTGAGGCGGACAGAAGTCCAAGATGGAAGATGACTACTTTTTTCTGTGATTACGCAGATCAGCAAGAATCACTCGAGACGGATGTATATGACGTCATCAGTACACCCATATACTTTTTTTTTTGCATTTTGGTACACCAAACTCGAGAGTTTCCCTGTTGCCATTACATACTCCCTCATGCATGGCAAACCTTCCTCAGCTTTGCTTTAGCAATCGTTCTCCTTCCATGACAGAAGGGACAGAAGTCACCTAAGGCAACTTCACTGTAAAGAGCGTTGAGTTGTCCCCTTTGCCGGCAAATGCCATGCCCATTAGTTACTTTACTTCTAGATTCAAGACTTGTTTGGCTGGGGAACACAAGGTTTGCACTCTCAGCTGCCAATGAACAGGAGCTAAAATGCTTGCAAATAATTAAAACTTTACATTTGTGCGTTCTGCACGTATTCATCTAGTTGTGCTCCGCTGACACTGTGAAGGAGTGAAAAGCCATTACTTGTTTGTTTCTTTGATCTGCAAAATAAATGCCTGGTTAGAGCCAAACGTCTCACAAATACAGTCATTTACGGTGCATCTATTAGGAAAAAAAAGACAAGAAAATTTAGGTACTTACTTAGACAAATGTTTACATTGTTAGGGAAAAAATAGTGTAAGAGCCACTCAGCTTTAAAAAGTTGCCGTGTTCAGCGAAGTACAAACTGATACCGAGCACACCTGTAATTCAGTCTTTCACTGCTCTGGATACAACGAGGATACCTTTCCAACAAAATACGGACACTGATTCTGGTTCAAACGCATCACTTCCAAAATGGAAAGGCATCACCGGGCATTCTGAAGCATTATAAAATCATGTAAAATGTCCGTGCTAGCATATTTTTGATGAAAATTTTGCCAATACATTTAGAGTTCAGCTAGGTTATGCGGCTGCCTCAGTGAGAAGTGAAGTCAAGGAAGTGCAATCTGAGGTAAGCTTAAGTTGCTGTTTCTTGTAGAAATCATTATGGTTACGGTCCTAAAAAGACTGATCATATGCTCATTGCTAAAATTTACCTTCTGTATCATCAATTGAGTAGTAGCAACTGCTGTCCTAACCAGAGCGCAAGAAAGATTTTTACCAGGGATGATCAAGGGACAAATCAGATTTTCCTTCAAGCTACTTTTACTTATGTAAAAATA
>NW_010539374.1:0-5495 GCF_000687285.1 Phaethon lepturus | reverse complement strand
AATGTACCCTTTTCAGACAACACGTAGTTCAAACAACAAGCTCTATTTTTGTTAATAGGTAACTTCAAAGAAAACCTACATCACTGATGTGTAGAATACTAATCATCTGCACCTTTGTGTTCTTCTGTTTTTCATCAGTCTTACAACCCGTTAAAGATATTTCATATTTAATATTCAGTATCTAATTCCTTTAATTTCAACTGCTTTCTTGACACTCTTCCAGCGCAAATGTATGGGATGGCAGTGTAGTGCTAATCAACTTCACTGTATGGCTTAAAAAATATCCGCTAATTAAAATGAATCTTTGATAAGACGTATTTTGTGCGCCAGCATCTATATGATTAGGAAAAGGTTTGTCTAGTAACTCATAGCGGCTCGCTGCTCTCTGTGCTATTTCTGCCGTTTCCCTGCAAAATACTGAATTAACTGAATCTTCTTATGTTTCACTTGTCTAGCAGGGAATTTTTTCCTAAAGAACATAGAGAAAATCACAAGCAGAAAAAAATTCCAGCCTTTACTTAAAATAAAAACAGATTTTTAGAAGTGTTTCTCTTATGAACAAATATTTATTCATTTCAATGTCTGGAGAAAGAGTAATAGCTTAAGTTTTAAGATGATGAAACTCACCTTCTATGAAAATGAAATGGTATTATATTGTGTAATAAACGATTGTTTCTGCATTTTCTGTTTAACGAACTGAAATTTTACTGTCATTCGCAAAGTTTAATTATTGAACTTTTTATCTAAATAAAAAATGAAGGAGAAGAATTTGTCACCAGACTGATTTTATACAGCTGTGAAAGAATAACAGGAACACATTCTTAGTAAGTATTAAAAGTATTTAATAGCCTTGGAGTGACATAGGTGCAGATCTGTCTATACCTTGTTGGGAAGTCTGAAAACCCAATTGCATTTTCATGCTCTCCTAATGCTACCTGGCACATGGAACCTGCTATTTTTTATCAAATGGATTTTGGCCTTTCAGGCAATTCCATTGTACTTCTGCATTCTCATTTTTTTCACATATTTCCAAGTGCATGATCTTTTATTCCAAGAACGAAAGTCTCACATGACTGAAACCTAGTAAGCCGGCCATTCTGCTTTAATGTTCCTCCTAATGGATCAAATGGAGAATGTGTTAAAAAACAAATAAACAAAAGTCACACAAAAAATTCCGCCCCCCGCCCCAGCCCCTCACAAACCCCAGCCAAACCTAATCCCACAAGAGTCCACACATGACAGGTAAGAGCTGGCCGATACGCTGTAGGGTACTGTCACCACCAAGCCCCACAAAGCCAACACCCACACGTTCTCCTCCGCCGGTCCTAAGGAAGTTGGCTGCAAAAAGGTTCTGTGCTCAGGAAATTAAACACATTTCTGTGTCCCCATTACAGCCATGACTGTTTCTAAGACTGATCTCATGTAGTTTAACTCCACGGATCTCTGAGACTGTTCTACCCTACCATACTCATATGGACGTTTAGGAAGGGTTAATGGTAGGAACTGTTCTGCAGAAAAAGAGAATCTGAATAAAAATCACATACATTCATATCATATTTATATACATGAGTGCACAGAGCATAGAAATGATAAAATATTTCAATGATGTCATTCATTAGATAATAGGTATTGCTGTAAGGATTTAAGAAGTTTTATTAAACTGACTCTTTAAGTACATATAAGATTCATGTTTTTCATATTTATTTTCACTTTTTTCATTCTTTGGTTATCCTTTTATATACAGTAATATTTGCCAGATAATATTAATCTACTGCAGGAGATTGAACTGCTGGGGAGGAGGAGTGGGCTAGCAGTATGAAAAAGTCCCATACAACCCACTGCACAGACGTGCTGTCAGAGTGCCCAGGCAATAGCACAGTTCAGTGCTTACGGAGTAACAGGCGGTATCACAGCAAAGGAGGGAAGGAGTTCAGCTGCCTACTCCTGCTTACGTGAACCCAAGAACCTGGGACACTTGAATAAACCGTAAGGTAGCTGTGGAACAACTAATGTTAATGCACTGTTACCCCATGGAACTTGTTGCCACGCTGTCACGGGCATACAACGCCTGAACGCCGAGATCCGCTTGACACGGAAACACCAAACAGAAACAATCACAATCATAGTAATAGCGCAAAGAATAAAAGTGATAAACTGGATAAATCCTCATACTGCCACCAATAACTCTCTAAGGCTTAGATTTATCCACTTAATAATTTACATATTTATAGGGTTTTTATCTCTATCTTTTGTAATTTGTTAAATATCCCTATGACATAATTGCTGTCATACTAGTAGAAAGAGAAGCTTGACTGGTGGCACTGTACTCCTAACCGAACAGTAAAATCCCCACGGTAATAAACTGCAAGACAAAGATTGGCCCCTCCACCAGTTGTGTAGATGTGGCTATAGACAGTAGCTACAAATGGCGCAAAGGAGTTATGGCAGCATTAGGACTGTAAAACGCAACCCTATTGACATACAACCCTATTGACATACAACCCTATTGACATACAACCCTACTGACATACAACCCTACTGACATACAACCCTACTGACATGTCCTAACATGACAGATTTTCCTTTTGTAACTTCAATGTGGTAGATTTTGAAAGAGCCACTCAGATGATCAATAGCAATTTTTCATGGCATTTTTGCTATTTCAAACTTACCTTTCCTTCACTGGTTTTACATTCACTACACCCAAGGGATTAACCTCAGCCTCCATTCACAAATTATTTGAGTTTAAGAAAACACACACATTCACTTTTCATCTCTGCAAAAATCTGTGGAAAATATTCTTATCACCTTGTTATTATTCATACTATCGGTGTTATCATCGGTATAAATAAATGCACGTAGGGAAGAGAGAAGCAACGGACAATGCCATCAAAATCAGACAGCAGAGCTCTTGCTGACTGGTTACTGGTGCAGCGGCAGACGCCAGTAGAAGAGGGGAAGGCACCGGGCTTTATGCTAGCCAGCAGCACGGGCCTCTGGCCGTGCCAGCCTTTGCCTGGACTTGTCCTGGCCTCGCTGGAGCTCTGCTTTTAGCTCCAACAATGCTTTTTTTAATAACCAAGTGCTTATTGCCTAAGTTGTTCAACTTTTCCTTAGCTATGTATACTTGTGTATACATATATATAACCGTGTGCGTGTGTATATATATATATATATATAACCGTAACTTTAAAAGAACCGTAATAACAAGTGGTTAGTCTGGGCAGCATGTCGTATTTCTGAGCTAGCGTACAGCGCAGGCATGACTGCAAAGAGAGGGGCACAGGGTGACGCGGGAAACCCCAGCACTATAAACGCTCCAGGGGTCAGTTACGGAAAAACAGACCTGGCAGGCGCGCAAAACTGTTTTTAAGGTATAGACTGAGCAAGTCTATCCCACGTATGAGACACTGCATATACAGTAAATTCCGAAGTTAGACAGAGCTGCAGATCAGCGAAGGAGAAGCGAGGTGCAAAAGCGTGTCAGAAAATTTCCTGGAGCCCCACGCGTTCCCTAGAGCGAGGAGGATGAAGAACCACCGACAGCAACATCACGCTCTTCGCAGCAAGACAGACAGACGTCCTCCTCACCAGCAGTGCCATGCCCCTGCTGCAACACAGATGACTCGCCCAAACCTCCCTCCCAGGCTGAAGTCCGCAGCCGCGGCACCCAGGGACAGTGGAAGTGTAGCACAACGTGAGAAAGGAAGGGGTAGATGCTAGGTAGCGCGTGCAACAATTTTAATTGTATTATTACTGTTGAGGATTGTATTATTTAATGTTTTTTTTATTGAGATTTTTCCTGTAATGGCTTTCTCCCCTCTCCCTTTCCTTCTTTTTCTGTAATAGCTACATCTGGCCTAATAGTAATTTTTTTATTAGCCTGTTATGATTTCTATTACATTTACAATAAATTCTTGACTTTACCTACGGTTGTGTTTCTTCTTTGTCCATAACAAAGACTTGGGCAATTAAAAAACCGAGTTAACCTGCAGTTAGGGCTAGGTCCCCAGGTCCCCAGTGGAACTGTGAGCTTTAATAACAACAGAAGATCCAAATCATCTTATGCTGCTATAAGAGAAGGAGACAAAAGCAGAATGTATTCTTTTAATTATTCATGTTCAAAATCCATATAGGTTTTGTTTTGAAAGGCTAACAGTGTGATTAAAGAACAGAAGGAAAACATATGTCTAAAGAAGCACTGTTAAAAAAATACTTTAGAAAAATGTTTCATTGCATAAAAAAATCTCCAACTTCAGGAGCTATTCAGCTAGATATTTGTGCAGAACCGACAGGAAAAAATGACTGAGTCACTCCAAATGAGTGCGAATTGGCAGGTCTGCAGAGCTCAGCACTATCTCTGGTGCCAAGTGTCAAGCTTCATACAGAAGACTCACGCATCAGGTGTCCATGTCACACTTTTATTTCACTCTGCATAAATCTCACCCAGAGATTTCTTGACAAGGTTTGTTTTATGCCAACACAAGTACTCCATAAGCATTGCTCCGATGGGAACTGGGAAGACCAAGAGCTGGCAGCTAGATCAGCTTAGGTGCGGTGTTGACTCCCGCAGCAGATGCAGAAGTTACCCAGCAAACTATTGTGCCGGTTGCTGCCGGAGCCTCAGCCCTCACCCAGAAACGTGCACGGGACGTCCCGAGAGCTTCAGCAACGCCCGTGGTCATGGCTACGCTCTGCTGCACGAGCAAATCGAACACACGTTGACCTTGGTAATACTTCTGCTTTTAGGCTCTGGAGAAAACTTCTTTGGTTTTGGCAAATGACAGATATAATGAAACCCGTCATGTGGCAAGCCACATTCAAACAGATTTTAGTATGGCACATATCTAGTTATTTTATGTTTTATTCTACTTAGTGTTTTAAGTTCACTCTCTTATACACCACTTACGTGTTTTGTTTAATTCTGTCTATGTTTTATTCTATTTTGTCGCACCTGATTAACCTCTGTCTGAAACTCTTACTTCGCATCAGCACGCCGGCTCTATTCATACCTGTTTTGAGCTACGTGGATAAATCACGTGCTCGGAGCGCTGCCGCAGTAATTAAATTGTCTGCTGAGAGTGCAGTTCCGTGCTGCAATTTTTGCTGGTGGTAAACCCGGCGCAGACAGATCCTGCCCTCCTCCTCTCGCACCCACTCATCCCGGCCCGTCCTGCCCGCGCTCCCCGCTCGCACACTCAGCTGTTCGTGCTGACGGACGCGGCAGGAGAAGAGGAGAAAACCGCACGCGTAACAGCTGAGGGTCCGACTTAAGCAGAGTACCTCTGTTCCTCGGAAACTCCGTCCTCAGAAAAGAACCCCGAACAAACAAAAACCCAGCCAAAACCCCCCAAACTGAGTGTCACTTAGAAACTGCTCGGGAAGTCTCTCCCGTGCGGTTCCACCTGCACGACCACAGGAACCGTCGCAGGGGCGCGAGAGGAGCGGCGCAGGGACGGGGCGGGTGGCTCTCAGCCCAGCCTGGCGGGGGCAGC
>NW_010539373.1:1827-7562 GCF_000687285.1 Phaethon lepturus | reverse complement strand
CATCCCCACGCGGCAGGCACGGAAAGCTCCACGCGCCCGGTGGGGACGCGGGACGGGGAAAGCATTATGTTGGCATTATGAAGTTGCAGGGTGGCCAACATCCCTGTGCCGACCAGCCGTTCGATTGCAGGCCCCCCTGGACACGGGATGCTCTGCAGAAGGGATGTCCTCGTCCTCCTCCTCCTCCTCCTCGCGTTTCAGGAGACCCGGGGCCAGGGCTCCCGGGCACTGGGAGAGAATGCGAATAGCAGCAATTCCCCTGCCCTGAAAATATGTTTGCATTTGTTCACTTAGTTGCTAAAAATGCTCGAGTCACATGGGAATGCCTGGGAATGCAGCCCAGGAATTTCGTTTGTAAGCAGAATTGTGTTTCTGGATATTATTGACCTGAACCGTAAATAAATATTCTGAAAAAAATAGAAAGATTGACAATTTATGGTCCTTGAGATGATCTATTCAGTCAGAAACAGTTGGAAATATATCCCACAGGGCCCTCACCAACCTGCTATGAAGTGGCTGAGTCCTGTAGCTCGGTAAATAACCCCCAGCCCTTCACGGAGGCTGAGTGGATCCAGTTTCAGACCTGGAGCCTGCGATGGGAAAATCCACATCTCAGATCTAGAGAGTCTCTTCCCGATAAAAAGCGCTGTTATTCTGCCAGCAGGAACCATCGCAGCAGCTTCAGAATCCTGTTCATTCATTACATCCAGGCCATACCTGCTCTCTACCCCAAGGATTCCCCCCTGTGCAAACTGCACTTACAGTACAAAAGCTGTACTCTGGTAAGGTACCAGCTTCTGAATTTGCACTTACTTCAACGGGAACTTTTAACCCAGCGAATGGCAAATTGCTCTAATGCACCAAGTTCAGATTTTAAGACTAAGAGACAGCCAGCACACAGCAAACATTAATCAGAAAACATCTTAAACCGGCAAAACTTTGAAAAGCAAGTGCAGACGACAGTACACTCAGGTGGAATTAAAGTTGCCAGGCAGGTCAGATATAACTGCAAAAAAATAAAGTAGTATAATACCAGATTCTTAAAAAAACTCCAAATATACAAACCTACAACCCAACAATCCCAATAATTCCCAGCTAGGAATTTTATTGTATCAGTGCAAGTTAACTGTAGCTGTCCAGAGATTTAAAAGTACCGTCATCATCCTCTCACTTTAACACTGAGCAGTTCAACAGTCTTTGGGATTACAGGTAAAATAAGGTGGTTCTGCTCAGTTCTATGGTAGACAGCTAACATATCATGCTGAAGTATAAGGTAAATATTATATACGCAGATTTAAGTGCATAAGAGAAAACAGTAAAATATTTTATGCCATTGAGTGATATCAGGCAAACTTAACCACAGCTTATGAAAACCCTTTACAAGGGAAGCTATTTGGCTAGAGCTTGTTACTCCGTCAAGCAACGCACTCGAGTGAAGAAGAAAGGTCAGTTCTGATGTTGATTTTCAACTCGATAGCTACAAGAATTACATTTCATTCCTTCCTTTTACCAAATCTGAGTGAAAGTAAAGGAAGAAACAGGCCAGCAAGAGGCAAAGGAAAGAGAGCTCCTGTTGGGGTTCTCAGGAGAGAGGGCAAATCACGAGGGATGGGATGGGATGTGGAAGGACTGGCACTGTTTTTGCCCTGGATGCTCTTCACTCATTCAGGATCTCCTTTCCCCCCGCCTCACATTGAAGAATTCCATTTTTCCACCTTCCTCACATAGACAGTCTTTCCAAACTCCTCATAACCTTCCACCTTACACTTTCATCCTACCTCGCCCGGCTCACGGTTTAGATAGCGGTGTAGGCTCTGTTACTGCAATTGCTCATAAATACCAAGTTATTCTTGTAAAACCAGGTCAATAGTTATTAAACGCTGAAGTGAATTTACCAAACAAAAGTGGATCATGAATTACTGCAGAAAGCCCAAATGCTGGCGTTACGCTTCCCCCCTCAAACCCTGCATGCAGGGGCTGCTGTCAGCGCTAGGAACCACCCCAAAATAACCGACAGTGACACAAGCTTCGGAAAAGGCTTCTCCTTGGTCCCATCCCGACCCGCCTCGGAGCGCCTCGCACAGCTCCCCGTCGCCCCGGGGCGCGCCCAGCTGGGTGCTCTGAGGGAAAGCCCACGGAGACGGAGGGCTTGCCATTTTCTGAGCACAGCTTCCCAACCGCAGCAAGTGATTTTTAAACCACTCGTAAAGAACTGGTACAGAATTTCCCACCAGGGACCGTGGCCGCAGCACCAGTCCCAGACTAAAGAGCATCCCTTACACCAGACTAAAATACTCTCATCTTTCATGAGCTGATGCTCGCAAAGCCGAAGCCGATTGCCATTCCTTGTGTTAAAACCCAAAAATAACACTGACTGTTTCCATAGCCAGGTAAGGCCACCGAGCAAAACGGCAAGGGAAGGAAATGAGGCACAGTCGGTGTTAATTATGCAAAACAAGATGGGACTTAAAGGACGTGAGTAATGTCTGGATACAGGTGCCTGATAAGAGAGGAGGAAACCCAGACCTTTCATCTGTGCCGCAAGCGGACAACTGCCATAGCTTCATTTAGAACAGAGATAACGACCCTGAGTCACCCCCAGGGTGGATTACAAAGCTGGTGAAGTAATTTCATAACAAGAAGAGGGGACGCGCTGCCCCCGCGTCGGGGAGCCTGGCTGCCGGGGAGAGCCCCGCTACCTGCTGCGGCATTTCAAGGCAGCAAGATAAAGCTCAGGAACGCTTTCGTGACATATCGCTGCGTCATGATACACCCCCGGCGCTCCCCTTTACCCACCAGAAATACAGGGTCTGCTTTGACACCCGTCCCTTCTGGGCTACGACGGTGGGCTTCTCTTACTTCCCACGGAGGCTGGGGGGTTGCAATCCAAAAGGGAGCTCCTGAGGAGCGATACCTCCTGGGGGAGCAACAGGCTCCATTGCTTAGTGGGCACGGTGGTGTTGGGTTGACGGTTGGACTTGATGATCTTAAAGGTCTTTTTCAACCTTAATGATTCTGTGATTCTATTTCCAATCCTCCCAGATTCCGCTAATCTTAAAAGCTCGCAAACACAGCCCTGCAAGAGCTGCGCCCAAGCCTAATAGCTCTGCAGCTCAGCAGGCCCTTCTGTTTTCTGCTTGGCATCAGTCGACACGGACCTGGTTCAAGCCGTGACTGATAGCCCACGATGCCGCTGCCAATGTAGCGGCCACCATTTTGCCAATATTTTTGTCATTCCCCACCTACTCCCTCTCATTTACTTCCGGGCATGATAGCCCAGCACAGTAACTGCTGCTAGCAAGGCACAAGGGGAGGAGAATTCCTACAGCAACATCCGAACAATTTATCTGACATACGTATGACAAATATTTGGCAGAATGCATCAGTAAATTTATCAGTAGGTCCAATTTTTCTTACTCTGCCTATGGCTAGGAGCATTACAAACATCAAACACATCAGGAACACATGATGCTGCCCTAGGTGGATTTTGCAGCCATGCATTTCCATGCAAGGCGTGTATCATCTCAGTGGATTAAAAGACAAAGATCCAGTTATCCAGATTTTGTGAACTACTTCTAAGAGTTAGGTGCTAAAAAACTGAAATTCCCTTTTCTCATCTTTAATAGGACATTTTAATCTACAGTTTCCATCCTTATAACGTGCACAGAAATGGTTAAGTAAATGAGCAGGAAAAAGTTCTCCTCCTTGTACCACCAACAGATGTCAAAACCACCCACAAGGGCATCCTCTGGTTTCAAGAGGCAAGGCCAAGTTTAAAAACCACCTCTTCTGTAATAACTTGAGCCCACTGCCAGCAAATTAGGAAATTCCACATGCAGTATCAGTTCAGACAGGGAATTAGCTACTTCTTCACGCAGGAGTGCTGCTTGCGCGCTGACTTACCGTAAGCCTACGAGCACCAGCCAGAAAGGATTTGGAGGTACAGGAAAACCTCAGCAGATAAAGTCTACACATGTGCTCTTGATCCAGCTTAAAGATAGTAAAACGCCAAGTGGCCAAAGATTTAAGACAGAACACGGCTACACATTCAAAACATCTCAGAAGCACAAGTTACGCATTCCCCAGGGGGTTGCACTTTCACTTTACTAAATTGCCTGCATATTTGCTTTTTTCTGATGGTAGATTAGGAACCATGCATTTCCTTAAACCGCCAGCTTTTGGCCAAGACACACACGCCCTTCCTGGAGACCTGCCAGCCCACACTCCCAGAAGAGGCAGATCTGGAGAACCAGGCTCCGAGGCGAGCCCATCCGGGGCGCCGCCTGCCGGTGACTGCCAGATGGGCTGTCGGAAGAGGTGCCTCTATCATGCCCCAGTATTTTAGCAGAGTGGTAGCTGGTAAGCACCCAAGACTCTCAGGGCTTTCCAGACAGTAACTAATAACACGCACTTTATGGAACCACCAGTAGTTACCAGAGCGGGGCACAAAGCGCCCATTTCGGATGTCATCTTACTGCAGCCTGTTCACACAATAATAGCTCTTCTACTAAACGCAAGACACATAAAAGTTGACTGTAAACTGTTTAGGTAGGTGACAGTGATGAGTATTTTCTGTCCTCACTGCGATGGAAAAAAAGCCAGGCAGATATTGGAGGTTCCAGGAACCGGCAGTATTATATTAGCTGGACAAATATTTTGCTGCTGCATACGGTTTCGGTAAAACAAATAATATGACCTGAACCTGACAGTCAAGCACAAAGCCCTACAGAAGATAAGCATGTAGCCTCTGTCACAAAGCACAGGCCACTTTTCAGCTTTTCCAAGGATATGCAAGAAGAAAAATCAAAGAACTTGCTTTAGAGGCAACGTGATTGCGGCAGTGCCACAACCCATCCCAGGGAAGAAATCGCCTTCAAAAATCTACATCCGTTTCAGGGTTTCTATATGTGCATGAAATGAAAAAGCAATTAATTTCCTGCACAAGAAAGGAATGTAGAGTTCTGTATCACCGGTACTGCCAACACATATAAACATATTACACGTCTCGGGATAAGTGGTATCTTGCTTAAAGCCTCAGCTTCCAGAATCCCACGATGATAACGTGATGCTCCTCCCTGGGACACTTTATCAACCCCACAGAGCCCTCGCTACAAGGACACTCTCAACCTTGTAGGCAGTAGCACAACCTTCTTTTTACGGATAAACAAGGAGATCTGAGAAGCAGAGTAGAGCAGCAGGCGGGCGGCAGAGGTGGGGAGAGACGCCAGCCCCCACGCACGTCCCACGCCGCGCCTCGCGCGCACCTTCGGGATTTGTAAGAGTCGCGGCAGCGTGTGCACCTTCAGCTCCTCCCGCTCGCAAAGAACAGCCAAAAGAGCCGGGAGGTTTCAGAGCGCGGACAACCGACACACCACCCTCCTGCCAGGGCTTTGCGTGGGTGACCCACAGCTCAGCGTCTGAATCCCGACCCGAACCAGGGCCCGCTGGTACAAACGGGAACGGCGGCTTGGAGGAACCCACGCGCAGCTCCGGCCCAGAGCAGCCGTACATGCCCGAGCGTAGCAAACATGGGAAGCTCGAGCAAGAAACACCTCTGTCCATAGGGAAGAATCAGTCAAATATGTTTTAAATATGTGTTAGGGATAGAGGCAGAAGGAAGAAGAGGTGAATTAACTCAGAGATTTACCATTTCTGAATTCTATGCTTAAAAAGCTTTTACAATTTGCGGTGATACTAGCACTATTCTGAGTTTTCTCACTCCCAAGTTTTCTTTC
>NW_010539373.1:0-1814 GCF_000687285.1 Phaethon lepturus | reverse complement strand
AGCCATACGGCCAGACCCCATTTCCTCCTCACCCCTCCCCACACACACGAATAATAATTTTTATTTCCTCTTTTCAGTTTTATTGCTAGAGCTTTTGTCAAGAGCGTACTGTCTCGCTGGGCTTGCCTGTGACTACTGTATAATTATAGCGTCAGCCGCCTTTGCTACTACATCGCAGTCTGCAGTTGCCACATAGGCGGCCCAGGTCTCGTGGGGAGATGCTTACTGTACTGCAACAAAGGACTTCCCCGGGCATATTGCACGTGTGGCCCTGAAATACAGAACTCAGCAGTTGTATAAAAGCCTGCTGAATTCTGAGACGCTTGACTCTCACACTGCTGCAATGTTGCAGCACACTCGCAAAACTCAAATCAAGGTTCAGAATTTATGCATATGCTGTTGTCAAAAAATGATGGGATCAGAATAATTTTTTTGCTCAGGCATTTGAGGCTCTCAGCTTTGAGCTGGTTTCCAGCACTAAATACAGCAAGATTTTTTTCCCCCCCTCTACATAAGCTTTTTTAAAATTGCATTTTCCTCCATTATCCATTTATTTGCCAATTTTCAAAATCATAAAATTCCTACGCTCGCCTGTCCTTCCAGCAGTATTTTATTGTAAACACCACCACCAATAACAAAGCAACATTTTTAACAACCATGTTCTATTTATTCTCAAAAGCAAGCACCAATC
The DNA here is from genome assembly GCF_000687285.1 of Phaethon lepturus. Taxonomy (NCBI): domain Eukaryota; kingdom Metazoa; phylum Chordata; class Aves; order Phaethontiformes; family Phaethontidae; genus Phaethon; species Phaethon lepturus. Next base: position 1,123 of record NW_010539373.1, on the reverse strand, counting down.
TTGTATGTTTGAAGCCTAGTAATATTTTATGTACCTCTCAGATAAGCTGTTCTTTAGAGAGTCTCCTTCTTCTGTCCTTTCCTTGTTAAATTGCATTTGCCCATGACCCATGAACACTACTCCCACTTGGAAAGGTCTCTGCCCTCAGAGACAAACACACACATAACTAAACAATCGGTCTTACAGCACACGCTCTTGGAGAGAGAAATCTTTTCTGTGGGGCGTATCTGCAATAACACACAGCATTCCTATTAGCACTAAATAAATAAATAACAGACATTTTTTCAGTGCTGTGCACGCTTTTAAATATACATGCCATAAATATGGCAGGAAATGAGAAGGGGCTTGCTTTGTGCTCTGAAGATGACTCTTCACACGTATTAAAAATACATCATTGTTCTTAATGCATTGTCAGTGAAAAGCAACCTGCCACCGAGGATCCGGGAGGACCGTGCACACACAGACCCTGCCTGCAGCCGCTTCTGCGCCAGCTGGGAACCAAGATTCTCCATCTGCTGAATGGGAACTGAAGCACATAAGGACGTTTCGGAGCTCTCAGCACGCAGTTAGGGCAAGGTTTTCAGGGGAGCTCAACATGGAGAGCAGAATAGCTGTTATTTGCTAAAGAGCATTTGAAAATCTGGCCCCGAGGGCCTGCTCGGGTTGCCTGCAGAGCAATCGGGATGAGGTCCAACAGGACTTACAAAAAGCCAAACGTGGGAAAAAAAAAAAAAAATCGCAAAGCTGAGAACAGCACATAAACGGCCCCGCTCCCACGAAGGGGGCCCATCTCCTTGCTCTTGGTGGTTTTATGTGACCTGCACAGCCCCATCCTACCTCCTCTAGGGAGGAGAGCCATAAAATAACCCCCAGGTTGTATATGTGCAGACATGCAAACACAGCCACGGGGTTTGCTGGCATTTTCTTACAGATATTGCCAGCAAAAGCCAGAAGCTGTCAGGCGTTGCAGAAGAGCGCGTGTGCGTGACGATGCTGCGGGAACGGAACGCACCGCCCGGCTAAACGCGGGAAAACGGAGCCGGACGCTAACGGAAAACCATGAATATCTTCTCACTTCACGGTCGCACACCCCAAAAACGGGGATCGCCAAATCCTCCAGCCC
>NW_010539372.1:316-3790 GCF_000687285.1 Phaethon lepturus | reverse complement strand
CGCGGTGCCCGGGAGAGTTTCCGCGACGGCGGTGGTTTGCACTTACCCTCTCGGGCTTCAGGCCAGAAGGATTTCGTTTCACAGTAAGGAGCCGGTTTTGGCTCCAGCTGGGAAGCCCAGACTGACAAGACCGCGCTGGGACGACCGCGGGACCAATTTCTAGGCAGTTCGCAGTCTCTACTACTACCAAAGCCAAATGTACGTGTTACTTGCACGAGAATTCAGGCTACCGCCGGTAATTAAAGGGGCTTTCGTTCAGATGCACGGGAAGAGCCTAAAACGGTCCAGTCCGAGTGGCCGTCGATGGGAAGCTGCCGGCATCGGTCCGACATCCCCGCTCCGGCTGCGAGCGATCCTCCCCGCATCGCCTGCTGCAGGGGCAGGGAGACGGGGGCTAAAAGGGACAGGGGCCAGTGGGTACCAAACTTTGTCAACGGGAACCTCCCCCAAACTTTCCTGCAAGAGAAAGCAACCCCCTCCTGGTCCCCATGCCCTGGGCACAGGTATGGGGCCAGGCACCGATCCAACGGGATCGGTGGATGCGGAGAATTAAACGCTGGAGGAAAACGAACAGTTTGGGGGTTCTGGAGGAGGGTGTTACCAATGCTGCTGTCACCTGGCAGGAGCCCAGGGCCACCGCAGCCCCCAGAGGCCATCACAGCCCCTCCAAAGGATCGGATGGTCCTACAATCCCATCAGCAGGGACATGCTCATCCACAGAGCACCTCTTGGCATGGGCTGACCCTTCGGTGGAGTGGGGAAAACCTCCAGAGAAACACCTACTCTCTGCTTGCTGGAGTCCTTCCGAACTTGCTGGGAGAGGGGACATTTTTGGGAGCTGGAAAAACAAACCAATCCCCAAGGAGCCCTCCGGCCTTTCTTGCACCTTTCTTGCCACCGCTTCCTGCAAGCCTTGCCTCACTCGCGTCCCCAGACGGTCACAGCTGCTTCAGGCACGGTGGCGAGAAGCCCCAGCGGGTGTTTGCGTAGCTTCGTGCAAAGGTCTGTTGGCCAAGCGCTCGCTGGGAGGGAGCCAGCGCTGCTCTCGCCCTGCTTTGCTGCTCAGGGAAGGGAAGCCATGCTCCGAGGGACATCGCGTGGAGCTGGGACCAGGACACGAACGCCAGCCCGGGATGCCTGGGCCCCTGCTCTGCCTGGGGTACCCCTCAAGAGCATCCCACGCCTGCTGTCAGCTCCGGTCCCCGCTCAGCACCAGCCTGGGAGAGAGCAGGGACAGGCCCCGACAGCGACGAGATGACTGTGGCAGATGACATTGACCTTCTGTCAAGGGCTGGAACCAGCTTTTGCCAAGTGAGGGCTGGAAAGCCACGCCGACACCCAGCTCCCGCCAAGGAGGTCGCTCCCGCTCTGCACCCCTCTGGTCCCCTTGGTTGACCCAGTACCAAAGAGCTGCCCAAAGCTGAGGTCTCCCTTGAGAGCCCCTGGCCACAGGTCCACATCGCCGCGCCTCACTCCTCTCCCCAGCAGCTCCTGGCAAGACCCCTGCCCGTGGCCTTTGGCTTCCCTTCACGTCCGGGGTTTCAGGGAGAGATGGGTGCGGGAGAAGGAAGAGCAAGCGTCGGGGTGAAGGTGGCGAGGCTTTGTGCCGAGGTCTTGTATCATGGGTGAAATGCGGTGGCAGGAGGGTACCCCTCTGCTCAGGACAGGTGGGTCATCACAGGCTTCTGCAAGGCACCGGAGGGAGAAATCTCAGCTCACCGCCATGCCCGTGCCACCCCGAGCCACCCCAGACAACGAGGCCAGCTCACTCCCTGTCCCCTCCAGCTGGCACCGCACGGAGCAAGGACCTGCCCCATCCCATGGACCACGCAGGGAGCGGGAATTCAAAGATGTACATCTTGCTTGGTCCCCCCTCTCTGGGGATTACGTCATCCCAGACCTCATGGGGTGATGCCCAGGCACGCCTGCCTTCACCGGCCACGGTGAGACCAACACCACGAGCTGGGGGCTCTGCTGGCTCAAGGGGAGGGACAGGTCCCTCTGCACAAGCCCAGGGAGGCAGGTCCCACGCTGAGCCCAGGCCAGCAATCGTCCCGGGCGGCTGGGTTCGTACCGCAAAGAGCCGCTCCACTCTCCTGTTCTTCCCGTTGGGGTTTCTCTGCGTCAAGGAGCCACGGTAAACGGACTTACGGTCAAAAGAGTCATCAAGACCTGTGGTGAGAGGAGAGACGGGCAGCAGAGGTCCTCACCCGCCTCGCTAGAGGTTTCAGTTACCCACCAAGCCGCTTGGGTTTTACTGTCCCCCACTTGATGTGGTTTTGGATGCATCACTGCTCCTCCCTCTCCGGGACAGTGGTGGGAACCCCTTTGACCACAGGGAGCCAAAAGCTGCTGCTACTCAGGTTTCCAGAGCGCCGAGCAACACACACAGGTCAACTTTGGGGCCAGGCCCTTTGGACGTGTCTCCTGGGCTGTGCCTACAGCGGTCCCAGGCACAGGCTGTCGTGTAACCTGTCCCCACATGTGTGCAAGCTGGGTCAGCCTGCCAGCAGTCAACTGCCAAGGCCTCTGCTCTGGAAACCTCCATGGCATGGCAAAAGCCCAGCCCACAAGGAGCTCTCGCCCCCCAAGCCTATGACACTCTCTTGACCTACTAAGCCATGTCCCCTTCTCTGCCACCAACCTCCAACAGCTGCACCTTTGCAGGCCCAGCTTTGCAAGTCCTTGACCTGCATGGAGAGCGGTCAGGAGACCGAGTCTCCCCGCTCATCACCCGAGCTCAGGCAGTGGGGATTAAGCTTGCCTGGTGACGTCCATCCCGATCGCACGTCTCTCTCCTCGTGGGGCTGACGTGTCTGCTGGGCTGCCTTTATCTGCCTGCCTTTTGCAGGAAGGAGAGCAGATGACTCCTCCTTAGCATGAGGAGAAGGGACCTTTCCACCTACCAGTCTCAGCATGGGAAACGGGGCTGTTAATTGTCTGTGTGCACGGGGGATGCATTAAATGATCTTTCCCTCTTCCTCTCCCTTCATCTTCCATTATCTGGAAGGAGAGCCATTCTTTCTGCCTTTAAGCTTATGAGGTGAGATAAGAGAGAAAAAGTAATTTCCTAATGGGCGATATCGGTCAGGATGAAACATTTCCAGTGATTGCCCCCTGCCACACAAGCTGCTGTGCCAAGTTTTAGGTGGCCGTCTACTTTGAAGCACTCCCAAGCTGCTCTTTGTCACAGCTGGGCTCTTGGAGGGCCTCTTGAGCCACCAGAGACCAGTGGCTGAGGAAGGTGGCCAACAGGGCCAAGGACACCTTCCTCATGGTGACCAAGCGAGGATGAAATTGGTATCAGAAGAGACGATGGGCTTAGGCGAGGCTTTGAGGTCTAACAGCTAGCACAATGCCACGAATGGCGTAACGCAGATGTTCTCCCTGGACTCTGGGGTGGCAGGAGCCCGGGCTGCAGAGAAAGTCCCGGTTCCTGCAGGACTGAGCCAACTCAACCTGACCTCCGCTCTG
>NW_010539372.1:0-285 GCF_000687285.1 Phaethon lepturus | reverse complement strand
GCCACCTCCTCTGCCTCCCCTCCCCCCGACCCTGCCAGCCTCCTGCGGTTACCCACCCCAGGCTTCCCCTGCGGCCGTCCTCGCAGGAGGCCACGAGCACCGGGAAGGGGACCCCCAGTGCAGACACACAACTGGGGGGGGGAGAGAGAGAGAGGAGTGAGCACCCCCCAAAGCCCAGCCCAGCCACCCACACGTCCCCACCTCCTGCGGGCAGAGCCGCGGTCCTTACCGGCAATTTCGAGGGGACGGTCGAACTTCTTCTTGAACCCTTGCACTCCGGGCACC
>NW_010539371.1:0-4939 GCF_000687285.1 Phaethon lepturus | reverse complement strand
GCGGTTCGCCTCCGGTCGTGCCTGCGCGACGCGTCCTTCTCCGAGGCTTTCGGCGAGGGGGATGTACGTCCCGCAGTCGCTATACATCACGCGGTTGGGAGCGGGGCGCAGGACTGCAGCTGTGCGCGCAGGAACGCGCCAGCGTGAGCGCGACCCACAAATGTTTGGCAATGGTTCAGAAAAGGAGCTTAATCTGTTTTCATCTAAGCCCGTTTTTCTCTTGCCTGCAACATCCCCGTGATGTTGTGTTTGATACTGGATCACAGCGTTGCGTGAAGATGTCAAAAAAAAAAAAAAAAAAAAAAAAAAAAATTTTTTTTTGGCTGTCAGAAAAAAAAAAAGGCCATTTCTGAGGTATTTCTCCCTGATCAGTGTTTTCAGAGGCTTTTGGATTATAGGCTTCGAGGCCATTTTCCTTTAATCTGAATTAACATTCTATTAGTAAAATGCAGCACTCTGTCAGACTCTAATCTCACCTGTTTCTGCAATGAAAGAAAAATGTAAATGTATTTCCTACCTATTAGGTCTGAAACAAATATATAAGTGAAATTCATGTGATTTTCATTTGAAAAGTGAAACTTCAGGTCTGCAATAGAAACAACAGTTGTCTTTTTCCGGGAGGGGTAATATATCCATGGGGATATTTCTTTCTCATAGTATGTGCATCTTTTCTCCCTACCCAGCTTTAATTCTTTACCTACTCGCTAAGCTTTCGGAGGCAGTATTCACTAGTCGGTGACTTATTTTACAAATCACTAGAAAGAAGGCAGGATTGCGTGTAGCAACGAGAAGAGCAAAAACATTGCAATTGATAAAAAATACAGCCGCGTGGCTCAATGTGTCAATTTTGCTGTGTTGTGGGTTTTTTTTCCTTCTTTGATTGTTTTTACCTCAGACTCTTAACATTCAAGTGGCAAATTCAATATATTATTAGCTTTGTTTATTATGAAACAAATAAACGGCAAACTGCTGGGGTCTGTGTGTGCAGTATACGCTATAACGCCAGAATATGCCTGCAGGATTTGTGCAGATGAGCTCGAAGATGATTTGCAACTTGTCTTGCGTCCTGCCTGCCGTCCTGCTTGCACCCACGGGTCACCCGCTTCCAGCGTACGGAGCGTACGCGCGCATCAGCCCCTGGCTAGAGGCCGGAGAGGAGCTTGACAAATGTTAGCTTGGCTTTTAAGCTCGTCATTTCTTAGTGGTAAATATTAACTTTGATGCCTAATAATTCATTGCGTTTCTGAGACCCAATTTGGAGCGAAGGCGAGCTCCGACGGCTGCGTAATCGATGGCATTGTGGTCTGTAAGCGTTTTATCTCTCTCTTTGTTGCAGGCCATTAGCGGTGTGACATGTAGGCTGAACAGTAATAAATGCCCATTGTTCCTTTTACAAGCATCTCGGAATAAGTACATATATATTTTTATCTTCGTTTTCCTCCCCGGAGCGCTCGGTGAGGTCCCCTTAATGCACAAACCCACCTCGTTTTCACTTTGTAAGGATGTCTCTGTCCCGTGGCAGACAAAGGAGGGAGCTTTTCTCTGGCTTGGGTCATTTGTTTGTGGGTTTTTTCTTTTAAGAGAGTGAAGGAATGAGTCTGACAGTCGCGCCGAAAATGTTCGACATGTGCGATTCAAAAAAGAACGAACCTTGTTGTAGAAAAAGCCGTTCATAGCGTAGCCCTTGGACTTAATCTCTTGGTGGGGAGATCCGCAGCGCTGGCTGGGAGCGCCTTCGCGCCCGAGGCTCCGGTGCGGGTCCGGGGAGACCCTCTCCTGCGTGAGGCGGGCTTCGGCCGGGCCCGGGGGTTGCAAACCTTGGGACCCGCCCGCGTTCTGGGCGCAGAGCCTCAGGTGGGTGCTGCCGGACGCCATCCCAAGCCCAGCAGTGCCTCTCGGTCAAGGGGAGCCGAGGAGTCACCGGGCGGTGCGACTAGTGGCCAAGAGAAGCGTTCAGCCGCTGACAAACACAAGGCCTGCAGCCTTCGAGATGGCGCGTGCGTTTCCTTCTAATGCAACAACGCAAGTTGGGGATTATTTTTCCGTAGAAACCCCTGCATCTTTTTATAGAGAAAAATGTTGGTATGAAAGAACAAAACCAGCATAGGGTATGTGTGTGTTTTATGCTCCTAAAGTGAATCTTGTTTAATCTAAAATAGTTTGCAAACGCTGTCTTCTATCCGTTTCTTTTTTTTTTTTGTCAGATGAAATCTAGTAGGCTGGGTATAGGAATTTATACAGCTGATGGCTCTAAGTCTTTCAGACTACCCGACATATGGATAAACCGTGCACAGATTTAGCAGGTCTGTCTTTATGTTAAAACGTATACGTGATAAAAATATATGACTGAAGAGAATTTCTGTGGTTAGCACTGTTTCATTCTGAAATGCTCCAAGACGTTCAGTAAAAGTACGTTTATTTTCAGAGGATATTCACGACGAACCGATAACCCTTTTTCCCCGGGAGTTTTTGCATGTATTTCTCTGCCATTATGCAAGAGACTCCCAACCATTTTTGCCGGTGCAGGTGTTGTTTATTAAAAGGAGCATAGTCACTGCAGGTGTATATTAGACATTAGCTGAACGTAAAGATATTAGCAAAAAGTGCCTTCTGACTGGCGCTTTTATATCTTCGCGTCTCCGAGAGGTCTGTGAAGGCAGATGCTAGGCTGCACACCAAGAAAGGGTTCAGCCCCGATCAGTCAGAGCCCATTTGTCCATCCCTCGTCAGCGACTCTCGTCTAGCCTCTCTGGGAAAAAGAGGAATATAGTTTTCTAAAATCAAAAGTTATCTTTAAATGTTTTTAGAAGTATAGTCAAGGAGCGAGGATGTTTTAATTTCTGATTTTCCAGCTCATGGGTCATATTTGACCAACTGCTTTCAGCAGAAGACATGCCACTTTGTTGAGCTATTTAGGAATCAAAAAGACTGTCTTAATTTAAAACAAGGAGCCTTTGTTTTAGTTGGTGACTGCCTTGTGAAATTTTTCAGTTCTCAGCGGGTTAACCAGGGAACAGGGGCAGAGTCATAATTGGCCTATTTAGAGTATTTTGCATGTGAATAGTGTGTTAGTGAAGCATTACTAAGTCTGTTGTGAGTGACATGGTGATTAGAATTTAGATTAGGGAAAACACATTCTGTACTTTATCAAGTACAGTAATTAGTTCAGTCAGTAAAAGTTGATTACAAGTAACGATAAAGTTAGATTTTTGGTACTTAATTTTAAAATTTCTTTATTAAATGGTAAATTTGTTCTTAATATAAATGGTAGTATCTACACCTGTTTTATTGCGTATCAGAATAATTAAAAGAACAATGTGTTCAATGCAGAGTATAATCAGGGGATTTATATATTATGGGTAAGTTTCGACGTAGTTTATAGCAAATAGAACATTACTCAGGAAATTGTTCCTCTGTCATAGTCTCTTAAAGATTTATAATTTTTCTCATAGCATGGGTCAGATAATGTTTTCTGCTGTTCCGTGGAAACCACGGTCCTTTCGTAGCTGAGAAAATGTTGCGTTTACTAGGATGCATCTTGTTAGTTAATGGTACAGGCGTAAAATGGATATATTGAAAGTCCTTTGCTGCTACTACTGCTGCTGCTATACAATAGCGTTAATTGTTTTTGCTTTTCGGAGGTGCTTTTTTTTTTCTGATAGCATTGCAAAAAGTATTAATAGTGTATAATTTTATTTTCACGTTTTAATCACGTATTATGTACAGCCTGCTGTGCAGATTTTTGTGTCGCAAAACCTGATATATTTAATTCACAGATACGAATTCCTCCTTGCACGGGGATAGACAATGAAGCTGTTTCATGCACACTGGACCAACCACTCTATCAAGAGCAGGATTTTTTAAAATTTTTTTTTAAAGTTTTATCGTTGTTAAATCTGTGCACTTAACTACCTTGTTTGCAGCGAAGAAACCGAAATACCTTCAAATATATTAACAGAGTCCCGAAAGTTTTTAAAACACTGATCGCGTTTGACTAAGTAGGCAATAAGTCTCCTTTAAATGTAAATAATCATATTTAAAATTAATTACTTTGTGTTTTCCTAGTAAAGGAAAAGATGCTCAACTGGAAATTTTTGTAATGTCTCCTTTAAAGATTTGGCAGGTTCTTGTTTCCGTGTTTCAGTTGCTTATGAAGGCTTCTTTACTGTGTTATTTTTAGGAATGAGAAATAGCTAATGATGAGGAAAGTCGGATTTAACATGCACGCGCACACACGTATATATTTTTAATCTTTTAGCAAAGTCTCCTTGGAGGTGACATGGATATTGGCAACCCAGGAGCGCTCTCCCCCACTAAGCCTGGCTCCCAGTACTATCAGTATTCTAGCAATAACCCCCGGCGGAGGCCTCTCCACAGCACCTCTATGGGTGAGTGACTTTGTGTTCAACCTTTTTGTTTTTTTCTCTCCATTTCAACAAATAATCGGAGTTTCGTCCTGTTTAGCAATACTTTGAAATAAAGACAGTAAGTGTGCAGAGCGTACGGCTACGCCGCCGGGACTCTCGGAGGGGTTTGTTTAACGCTAGCCCATTGCTCCTCTCTGTCCTCTTTGTCGAGCGTGCGAGGAGCCTTAAAACACCGCGTTTTCAAAGCAAACCCGCGTAAGGCGAAAACAAAGGCCCTGACACTCGACATCAAAATATGAACAATTTTCCAGCATTTAACTGTTGGGCTTAAGAGTAGTGGCATCCGCTCGGCGTTACCGGAGCTGCTGCAAGCCTGGCGTGAGCTGGCGGGCAGGGCGATTAACAGCTGGGTCTGTAGAAAATCTCTGTGAAAAAAAAAAAAACAACCCCCAAAAAGCCTGTCTTACGAAGACACCGTTTTGTCTTTTTTCAGAAGTACAAACAAAGAAAGTTCGAAAAGTTCCTCCAGGTTTGCCATCTTCAGTAAGTACCGCTCTCGGCTCGCTTGCTTG
>NW_010539370.1:17833-31382 GCF_000687285.1 Phaethon lepturus | reverse complement strand
ACCTAGTGTTTCTGTGATTCTGTGATTCCCTCCTTCCACCCAGTTCTCCAGGCCTTGCTGCAGAGAGAAGGCACTCTTGCTCTGAGCCTGCAAGAACCCATGTTTTTGCGTGTATCTCCAATGCTGGCTGTGCTTGGCCCAGCATGGGGCCCAAGGAAGCCCTCCCCCATGACCACCAGAGCACGCTAACAAGGGCCTGTAGGAGTTGCCAGAGGACATAATACAAGGGAAGCTTACTCCACTTTGTTGGCAATGAAACAACTTTTCTCTGAATAAAAATGTCCTTGAGAAAGAGAGTTTAATTTATAGTTAATAGCTAGAAGGTTTTGTGAGAATTTAACAAGGGCAGAAAGCTCTGGAGTCTTATGGTCTGGGATATAATAGAGGAGGATAGCTTCCATGAATACTTGGGGGTATTATTTTGTGCTGCACATGTTTTTTTTCTGAGCCTGGTCTCTTCCTACAGTACACATCATGTGCTGTGCAGAAGCAAGACAAGACAAAGCTAACCACGTAGGTCATGACTCTGAGCATGTGGGAAGCCGCTCTCCAAATATAAAAGTTAAGGTAAATATCTGATGTTGGTAAACACATTGTGCATACTTAAGGCCACCACTATTCCTTGGGTGCCCTTTGTTAGTGTAAATAAGCTTCATCTTGGTTTGTGGCAAACCTCAAATATTTGACTTCAGTCTCAGCACGGTTGAGCAGACAGTATACAGAGTTATTAATCTGTTCCTGTGCATGGTTTTTAACACTGCAACTTATCATATTAAATTGTTCTTGACAATGAACCCCCAAGCTTTTCCAAAGAAAACAATAATAGAGGGTTAGAGGATCCTCCTTTTGCCCAGTCTGAAGTTGCTCTGCTAAATATTCAGGTGCTGACCATTCTCCCACTCCAAGGAAATTGTTAATGCTTTCCCTCCATTGCATCAGCTTTATTAGTTTCAATCATAAGAGGGGGGTACATCCCTACTGACACCATGCGTGTGCCTCTGCCCAGGCTAAGGCAGGGAGAAGGGGCTGAGTGTGTGTGAAGGTGCCTGGGGGACCCTGCTGTGGCAGTGATGCAGCTTGAGTCCACATCTCTGCAAAACCCTGCACAGCCTCCTGAAGCGAATCTGCGTGTTTTGACCACCATCCTCTGACTTTTGGGAGTACAGGGAACAGTCGGAGTGTGTTGGGAACTACACCTTTGGAAAGCTCTGACCAGAGCCAGATGGATCCCAGATTCCTTGGCTCTGAATGCCCTGGATTGTGCAAACTGGGTGGCTACGTTGCTGGAAAAGTACTAAATAGTTCAGCACAGGGGGTTCTTTGTCTCCTTCACTTGTAGCTATGAGCATGAAGAAAGCAGAAGTTGCAGCACAATTTCAGTCTAGTCACTCCAGCTTCGGAGTGCTGTTTGGGCAACTCTGGCTCAATGTGCCTGCTTCACGGCAGTGTGACTGTCTAAGACGACAGTGGTACAGAGCTGACTATGTTTGATGGAAAAGTAATCTAGAACAATGTTTAGTGAGTGTGGCAGCGATATCTGTGCTCCAAGGGACATGAACGACTTAATTCCCTAAAAGACTTTGGGACTTAGCTGACATTGTACCTGTATAAGCCCCAAATTTAGATCATCCAGCTCTTCCTTGTCTGCCACCTGAATTTGGAAGCAAATGAAGTTTGGCAGCACGTTCCTGAGGTGCCGAAGGTCTTGCACACAGCTGAAGGATGTGCACGCAGCCACTCTAGTTGTGATGGCTTCAGCAGGCTTTAGCTTGGAGCCATCACAAGTAGGACGGCTGCATGCACATCCTTGTTAACAAAGCATGTGGTCCTCTGCCACACTTCTCCTTCCTGTCAGTACTCACACAAAACCCAGACACGTGGTAATTACTTCCTACTCAACAACAGCAGTGAGTAGTGTCCTCCATGGAGATTTGGGGCTTGGTCCTCCTTCTCTCTGCTTGGGGCCAGGCTTTGTCTCTTGGGCGATGTGCCTGCCTCAGCTGTAGGATACTTCAGGGTGAAAGCTTCCTCTCTGGAAGCTCTTCCATTTGGCAGAAAATGTTTAAACACATACTGTGTTTCAGAAAAAGTAAGAGCGACCATGTACCCTGGTGATTAGGATTTCCACCAGAATGCCTCAAATTAAATCTTCGTTCCAGTGGGCATGGTGACTCAGAGGACACTGTTTTAAAAGGGGCAGAAGTTGTCCCAGCAACACAAAACTACACCCTTCGGCTGGACAGGGATTTGCCAGTTTTGCTGATTCCCTATCGCGCATTTAAGTTAATGTTTTTGGCAACATGTTCATAACAAAGCTAAACTCTCTTATTCTCTGTGCAAAAATTCTGTTTGCTTCTTGTTTGAAGCCACATAGACATACCTTTCTGCCAGCTTGGTCTATGCTTCATTTTTAATTCCATATTTTTCTCTTTCCCGGCCGCTTTCGGCTGTCTCTCCCTACTAGCAGTGACTCAGGCAGAATTTGCAAATCCTGGAGGTTTGACCTGTCTGTGGGCTGTGGGGTGGTGGGGCGTGGGTGGCGGGGGTTGTTCCTGCCAGCGCTTGGCTGGGGCGGGTTGTTTCCGAGCTCCAGTTTCTTCCCACCCACGCGGATGGGACACACAGTACCGGCTGGATTTCCCAGAACGAGCCTGGCCAGGAAAATGCAAAAGCCTTTGCTTTGGCTCTGGATTTTGGCAAAGGGCTCTCCCAGGACCGAGGCCGGCAATGGCAGTGTGGTGTGGCAGGGAGGCTGGCTGCAAACCCAAAAGAGCAGCTGGTACCAGGAAAGCATTTGTATTTTTTAAAGAGAGAAAAATACAAACAAGCTCCTCTTTCAGCTGTCCAAGGTTAAAATGCCAGGTCTGGCTCTTTCTCAACTCTTTGAGCTTTTTATTGGGAATTATGTCCTCAGCCATGTCCTCGACACCTCAAGCTCCTCATTTCCCCATGGGAGGGATGAACAGCTGCAGCTCCTTGGGAAATGATTCCTCCCTTCCTTCCTGGCAGGTAGATGCCCTTCTTCAGCTTTCTGAGGATCAGTTGCATCAAGAGCCAAACAGTTACCAAGGATGACAAGTTCTGGCCATACTGAATTATTTGTTGATGAAACCATGAAGGTCACAAATTGTTCAGTATACAACCCACTCACTGGTTATTCATGCAGGTGACCTCAAGCTTTGCTTTGTTGAATGGAGCAGACAAGCCCTGTCTTGCTGTCACCATTAAACTTGACGAACCTTTGCTGACCTAGAGCAGCTTGGAGACTGAGCTAGAGCAGCTTGGAGACTGAGCTAGAGCACAAAACAGCGCTTAAGTTTAAGAAAAACATTTAGAGCACTGCAGGAGGCACAGAAACTGCAAGAGTTCCTGGATATGCTCTAACTGTGCTGTCCCTGCCCATCCTGAAGATATGCTGAACTACCTACCTAACTAACTAACTAACTAACAACACAGATCCTCAGCACAGATGTGACTTATCAAGGAAGGCAAAATCCTAAAATTGGCAAGGCAGAAAGAAACCTGCAGGTGGTCCTGGAATAGGTGTTTTGCCAGACTGGTGTTATCCATGGAGTTATGGGGACATCCACATCAATGTCCTCATGGAGGTCAGAAACCTAGACTTGTAGGAAAAAATATGATTAAAAAGTAGGGGAAAGAAACCAAACTGTTTCCATATTTCAGAAAATTTCACTTACTTTTAAGAAAATGTAAAAATTCTGGTAATAAAATCTGAACCACTATGAGTAAGACCAAAAGTCAGTGTTGCCTGGCCTTCAGCAGTGACTAACCATAGACACTAGAGAAACAACAACCATTCAATGTTACCACCACCAAGTGTATGTCCTTCCAACTTTCAGCACTGTGTGACTCCTGATGTTTTTGAGCCAGAATTTGTGTCTGCATCTCGGTGTAAAATACTATTTGACAAAGATTTTCTCCTCCTAATTTTTCTGAATCATATTTCTGGTATCCACAAGGCTCTGTGGCAGTGAGTTCCACATCTGAGTGAAGGGAAGATTTAGGTTGTGTCTTTTTTAAATTAACCTGATGCATGCAAAGGTGAACACAACCATAAATTGCAAAGATCATGAGTGAGTCATTTAAATTAGTAATCCATTCCAAAAGGTGGTATTCAGTTTCTCTTGCCGCCTTCCTTTGAGACTTGGTATTAGCACATGGAGAACTTGGACAACTGGAAAGGACTTAATAAACGAGTCCTGTATTCCTTCCTATTTTTTTTCCCATAAACAGTTATTGATTTGGTCAGCATTAACTTTTGAACTTTCAAGGAGATGTTGCTTTGAAATTTGGTTTGAAGAGTATTATTGCAATGCTGTAATTAACTTGGCCTTAAGCTGGGAGTGGAGCAAACAAGCAAGCTTTCACAACATTTTAGCTCAGAAAAATTGACATCATGAAAACATGTTTTCCTTACTATGTCTATCCTATGAGATACAAGTATTATGATAGGCTTTTTCTTTATTTCATTGTCTCACGCTAGATAAAGGCGATATAACATTATTTATGTTGCAAATAGTGTTATCTAATTAACTGTGTAGGGATATATAATTTTGTTTTACACAGTGAATGGAGAAAATCAGGAGACCCATAGAACACCAGATTTTTTTATGGACTATATGATGCTAAAAGATAATTTATCAAGTGGAAAGAAGCTGGATATTACGTGTGCCATTCTGCCAGGCTATTATCTGATAAATGCATTGACAGTGTGCAAGTACAGTGCTCAGGTTAAAGTTAAACACCTTTGGAGGTGTCATTGCCTTATAGAAAAAGGCGACACCAGAAATGACGTATGGCCATATGGAGAGAGGTGGCAGACATTCTGCTTCCAGCAGTGGCTGGTAGCATGCACTGAGGGAAGAGATGTGAGAAATAGGTTCTGTGCAGTACCACTGCCCATGAGTACTCTCTCAGTGCAGCTGTCAAGTCATAATTTTCAGAGATGGAAAACATCTTGCATATTGTATTTCAATAGTCACTGACATATCTAGATGCTATTTCTCATCAAACTCATATTTAAAGTGTGAAGAACTGCATATTTTAGTTGCTCTGAGGACATCTGCATTCCCACTTGTTTATAAGTCTCTCTGGGTCACCTGTCCTATTTGGCCAGGAGTTGCAGTGGGTCTAACACATTGTCCTGACATGCACTCCAGTTGCGTGCCCCTTACATCAGGGCTGTGTTGGGGAGTTTGTGAGCCTCCATAGCAGCCGTTCATTGCTAATTTGATGGCAGTGGTGGAACTGGCACACAGTACTCCCCTTGAGGAACTGGGCAAAGAGAGTTTAAAAACGCAACCACTAAGATGTATCAAATCTCTGTGGTTAGACCTCAGGTACCCTCCACTTCACCCACTACAGTGAGGCACCCCTGCGCCTGTCATCCTGCACATGTAACCACCTCACAGGGTAAGCCCGGTGAGGGAAACCACAGGCTGAATGAAGACAAACTGTCATTTCAGGATTCACACGGGAATATAACTTATCCTCCATGTTACACAAACTCAGTAATTATGTCTGTCAGTGGGTTGATATTTTACATAGATAATGTGCACATTACTGTCCAATTCGAGCAGTTATTCAGTGTGAAATATACTTATAAACTAAGCTTTTCCTTAAGTTTGAATAATGATTACTGTGACACCAACAGGATATTTTTCTGATAGAGATGCACATAATTAGGAGATCAGTTAAGCTGGTGCTTTAAATCTTCCTGTGGCAGTCCTGGGGGTGGTGCTGCTGGGTTGGTTATACGGACATATATTTGGCACAGGGTGGTGCAAGCAAACATTTCAGTCTTGGGTTCAACTTTTGAAGAGCAAGTTTTCCTGAATGAGAAATTGAGGAATAAGAATTCCTCGATTCAGGCAGGTGGTTCATGTCCTTCAGACTCCAGGACTTGGATGGGATTTCACTTACACGAATCTCCCATGCAGTGTTTGGCAGGACAGGGAACGGGGCAGAGGAGTAGGAGTAGGACCTACCTATTCCCTGCTCTGCTAAGAGGGTGTGAATTGGGGTAGGACTGAGAGCCACTGGATCCGGACTGTTGCATCTCTTTGCCACGGACTGAGTGTATATTTTTATTGCTTCCCAGGCAGAAAAGAGGCTGAGAGAAACAATGTGGGGACACCTCCAAACTGTTCAACACCCCTGTGTTGCTTTCACAGCAGGGATACGTAATACTGGGGACATTTTGTGAAGGTTAGCAACATGCAGCAAGGAGTTGATGGATCACTAAACATGCCAGTCTATGATCAAGATACCCCTTTCCTAGAAGCAGTAATACTTTTTATTAAGTGAATATGAAGCAAACTGTGCTGCTTCTGCCACGGGAAGAAAAAGGGCAGAGCCTGGACATAATGCAAAGCTAAGTGCTGGTGAGCCAGCTTACTTCTGAGGAAGCTGCCACCCTTGCACCTGAGGCAGCAGCCAGACAGATTCCCAGGGCCTTTGGGAGAGGAAATGCAGCCAGCGGGGCTACTCTGCTGCCCACAGTGGTATGCACACCTCAGCAATGCCCCAATCTGATCCTAGCAATGCCTCTAGATATCCTAGGTGACTGCATCTCATCTGACTTCAGATGTTGGGCAACCTGCGTCTGAGTTTGTTGTCTGGACTGTCTTTACAGTGAGTGGGGAGAAAGAGGCCCTGTAGCAAACAGTCCACCTCATTCAAAGATCTACTGCAAGGAAGAGATGAGTTGTGTCCTAAAGAGGGTTTTTCTCTCAGGGCTCTAACAGGAGTCTGTGCAACCAGTGCTAACATGGGCACCAGCACTGCAGACATTTCCATTGAACCAAGCACCCTTTGAATTAATAACCTCTAGTGAACATATCTAAGAAAAAAATTCTCGTTCATGAAGGGATGTGCTAGCACTTTTCTAAGGGCTCCTCCATCGAGGCTACCTCTGTGGAAAGTTGATGGCACTGGCATTTTTTATGTTTTACCTAATGTAATTATAAATGTTCTTAGACATGCATGTTAGTTTCCAGTTGTGTTTAACCGAAGTGTTTGTATCAGATGGCATTGGAATTTATCAGCTCTTAACTTCTTGTCAACAGTACTGCGTTACTTGGTGGACACTGCATCACTATGACATCTTTCAAGTTTTGCCAACTTACTGAAATGTTCTAAACCTCGTTACAAAATTGTATTTCCTTTAACAAATAAAGGGAATGAAGATAAATAAATCTCTGCCCTTAGGATTGTGATGCTATTTTAAATTAAAAAATCAAAACACCAAGTTCAGTAACCTGCACAATTACATGTCTTCAACAACATGAAGTTGCTGCACCAGGTGCAATATGAGCTACCCTTGTTTTTCTTGCTAACAGATGGATTGTGTCATCTAAGAACTGCCCTGAGTTAATGACACGTTGAGTTACATCACCTCTGGGAAGCATCGCACTACTGGGCTTCCCAACCCTTTCCAGAAAACTAGAGGAAGCTCGGCAGCTATTCCACGTCCTTACAGAAAACACACTGTCTCTTTTCCTGGCTTTTGCAGAAAGTTAGTGGACTTTGAGCAGCCCAGACATTAGAGGAATTTACTTGCAAAGCCAGACTGAAAAACAGTGATGTCATTCTTTTTATTATGTTAAAGCTACTGTTCCACCCACCCACCCCTTCTCAGCCCACATTGTGTCATTACAGACTCCCCTATGCTGACAGCAGAGACACCTTTCCTGGGGGTCACCTTTCTCTTAGGAGCCAGAAGCATCTGCCAGTCCTGCAGTGCCCTAGCTGTGAATAGCAGGTAAGAGAAGCCAGTGACTCAGAGGGAGTCACCTTCTGTTTCATGCACTCACATCTCTGAAAAGGAATGTCTTTTCTGAATATGCATCCTCTGTAGAAGTCTGCCTGGACCCACAACGTAGGAAAATAGATAGTCCGCTTCTATTGCTGTATTTAATAACAAGTAGAAGAAATTGAAGGATGTGATTGCTTAAAGGCCAGTGTGAAGCACTGATTAGACTACATTGGCACTGACTTTATCCCTCCTCACAAAGCTGTCCTGCAAACATGCCTCTGCCATCATCATGCCCCCCATAACTGCCATGAGTTATAACAAACCACATCAGCATCCTCCCTGTCTCACAGACACCCCATGACCGGAATATGATTAATCTACATAAAGAGAAATCTCAGGGTCAGAATCCCAGTTCTTACTGGTTTTGTTTGGCAAACTAGCACAGATAGATAGCTTTCCATATATGACAGAAATTTCCTCTTCCTTGAGTGTGTTGATGACCGAAATTCAAGCTGTTCCAGGCCTAACGGTAGCTGACTAGAAGAAAATTAAGTTTCACCAAAAGAAAAAAAAAGCCCAAGGTCAAGTCTATTGCAACAAAATACCCTACCTGAAATCAAGAAATTAACCCACTTTTTACTCAGTTAGAACTAGCTGGAATGTTGGGCTGGATGTCTGGGCTCAACACAAGCCACCTCTGCTTGTGGCTGCACTCTGTCAAGTACAGTACCCATGACTTCCCACTGACAGAATTACTTCACATTAGAGCTGTAGGTGATAGGTGTGCGGCACCTTTCTGCAGCAGAACCGGAGGGTGGTTAGTTGCATATCAATTCTATATTTCCCTAGCTGCACCATCAACATATCATTCTTTTCTGAAAAATTTTCAAAGTAATAGCTTTGAACTAGACCTGGGTTTTTTTGCAGAGCATTTCCCATTCTTCAAAATGTGCCTGTTGGATCCGGTGGCAGTTATGTGAGGAGAATGGTGGAAAACTTTCCCCCTAAAATGTGCAACTCCCAACCCAACAATGTTGATCAACCTTTTGTATCTCAATGTACCATACACAAACTAATTACACAGAGTGCTTATGTGCTGCTTTATCCCTTCATCTTGCAGTTGTTCTTGCAGCAAGTTGCAAAATGAGGCCCCGAGGGTGTGAGGCTCTAGCACATGAAGAGAAAAGGTTCATCTGCCCAGGCTTTCAAGGGCTGCTTTCATTCTCACAGCATGTGTGGTTTCTGTGGGGCCTGGTGTCTTTGGTTTTTGTTCTGATATTACAGAAGAACATAATCTATTCTCATGTTTTTCACTTGTTTACTGACTGTACGCAACTGGCAGTGATGGGAAAGGGGAAATACACAGGAGCAGAAATGACAGACACCTGGAATGAATTTGAGACCAAAAGGAAACACCCATGGGGTGCCCTAGAGGGAAAGTGCTCTTCTAGTGATGGCAGTCCTCACAGGGAAAGTGCTTCATGCTTGTTTTCTCTTCAGTCTTTCTCTCCACAGATTTCCTTCAAACAGTGACTTTCCTTTTTCTGAATGAGATCCTGTAACCAGAGCCCTCTCAGTAAAGGAAAAGAGCTATCAGTTATCTTCCTGACTTTATTAAAGCTAGGCTAATGAACTATTAATAATCCCTACTCTAATTAATTGCCTGGAATTTATGGGACACATGGTATTTGCAGCTTATCACTTATTTTGCTGCTGAGTTAATGGCATACTGCAAAAACTGAAATAAAAGGGGGACAGAAGTATTGTACAGGTGGCAGCACAAAAAATGAAAGCAAGTTCTTGCCACACAGTGGAATGTCAACATTTGCTGACAAACTGACCATCCAAGATCAGTTTTAGGCCACATTTTTCTATTCTTGTTAAAAAAAATGAGGTGTGGATTGCAACAGCACACTTGCAACTAGATATACACAGAAGAAACTATAAACTCCGGCCTATGACTAAACATGATGAAATTTAAGATTAATGCACTTTAGAAAACAATGTTTTAAAAAACATTCTGATTCAAAATAGTTTCTTTTCCTCTTCTAGTCTTGACACAGTACAGTAATATGCTTGTTGTGAGATATTCAAGAAACAATAGGAAAATTACAAAGAAGGGAAAGAAGGCAATCAATGAAGGCGATCTATATCTCATTCACATTGTTGAATAAGTAATAGCATAGGAGGTCTAAAATTAGATTTGAGAAGAAATCTGAACTAGTCTGAACATGGGCTCATGCACATCTCCAGTCTAACTACGGTACTGGAGAGTCAGATTCTCAGCTGGGGCAGATTGACTGAAGTCAATGGTGCCCTCCCGCTGCTTGCCTGGCTCCTCCTGGCTGGGCCACGGATGGTTATGCCAGGTGGGTGGAGGGGGGTTGATCTTGCAAGCCACTCACTTCTGGAGAGACTGACCAGTTTTAGGCGACATCTACTTGCAAGAGCTGCTCCGCATGTTGCAGGATTGAGCCTTGCCAGCCCATTACCAAACCACAAGGAGGGAACCCAGCTCCTCAGGTTTGCCATGCAAAGCCTGCCCTTCACACACTGCTCCTTATGCAGAACGAGGTGGGGTTGATAGCTGACCACAGATATTCCCCATTCCTATTCCCAGGCAAAGGAAGAGGATAAGGAAGGCACCAGTTAAGCCTGGATCTTGCAAATTCAAAACAAAGATTTGTGGTCTTCTGCAGGAAGAAATGAGAACCAGCCTAGCATGTCTCTCTGCAATTAACAAACAATGGATGTTAGTGTGAGCTATGTAAGCAGTGTTATCTTGAGGTCTACCCCACTGAATTTGGAGATTAAATAGCATTAAGGCATGTGTGCTGGTTTTGGCTGGGATAGAGTTAATTTTCTTCATAGAAGCTAGTATGAGGCTATGTTTTGGATTTGTGCTGAAAACAGTGTCGATAATACAAGGAGGTTTTCATTATTGCTGAGCAGTGCTTACACAGAGTCAAGGACTTTTACGCTTCTCACCCCACCCCACCAGTGAGTAGGCTGGGGGTGCACAAGTACACAGAGTCAAGGACTTTTACGCTTCTCACCCCACCCCACCAGTGAGTAGGCTGGGGGTGCACAAGAAGTTAGGAGGGGACACAGCAGGGACAGCTGACCCCAACTGACCAGAGGGATATTCCATACCATATGACCTTCTGACAACAGAAGTTCATGCACAGCTGATCTTACCTAAGCTTTGTATGTTCCTTGCAAATTCAGAAACCAGATGTATCCCCCACATCTGGGTTGGGAGATATGAGTTGCCCTCCTAATCCCCTTGCTTGTTGCTCAGTCCCCCCAGAAGCAGCTGACTCTCCTCTTGATCTTCAGAGATTGGAGGTTTTGGCACTTGAGTCTGCTTGTTGTCTTTACAGCTGGAAAAATTAGCCTGTTAACCTGCCTGGTGTCTCAAAGGCAGGGGCTGACCGATCCTTTCCTATTGTTCATTTGAGGACTCAGTGCTTTCTCTGGAGATATCTTATAACTAGCCATCATTTCCTTTCCTGCTTTTGCACTTCTTAAAAGCAACTTTGATGGATTTTATACAGGTAATAGGACATTTCCAGAATTAAGACTATCCAAATTATTACTTCATTTTTTAATTTGGTTCCTGAGCTAAAGAAAAGCAAGAAAATTACATTTTGGGGCCAAATGTTGATAAAACCCCTATAAATCAGTGCCTTCCTTAAACAGGAGAAGGCTTTTGGTTATGACACTGAAGTGAGGTGCAATAAATTGGAGCTGACATCCCTCCTCCTCCAAATAGCAGGGCATGCAATTTGGTTAGCTTTGCCATGTATCTACGAAGGGGCGACTGATGTCTACAATGCTTGTGAACGTTATCTTTAAAGTCTCCAAAATACCAAAGTTCACATTTGCAACAATTTTTCCCTCATTTTCATTTGTTTGACATGATTTGCTGAGTTTGACCCCAACTTGCAAACAAATTCAGGTCAAGTGAGAATGCATTCTTTTCTGAACCTGCCATCAGGTCTGCGTATAATATTGAAGCATGAAGATATACATGTCCCAAATGTCCCATAAACAGAGCTTTTCAAAGGTACAGATGGTGACTGGGCACCTAACTCACATTTGTGCTTTTACAAATGCTCTTATTGATGGGCTAATCAATAATGACAAAACTTTCTGAGAAAGAGCAGTAAATAAACCCATTAATCCCTCTTCAGTATAATTGCACAGAAGGTCAGATCACTTTATCTATGTCTAAGAGAAGAGGAAGAAAAAAAAAGCTCAGATGGGGAAGGGAGTCCTGGAAAGGATGGACAGAGAGATGGACATCGCTCGCTCTACCTCTTCCCAAGCACCCAAGAGCTTCCCACCTTACAGCAGCTTTAAAGGTCACTGGTCCTTTTGCCAAACCAGTCATGTTTACAAGAATTGTCCATTTCTGAGTTTCCCATAATTTGGAAATGCCAGTCCGCTTCAATCTCATTTTCTTTTTTGAGTGGGAAAGCCGTCTCGCTGCTGGCTGTGGAGTCAGCAGCTGGACAGAGCTCGCCGGAGGGATGGCTCCCCAGGCTCCGAGGAAATGTTATCGGAAACAACACACTTTGGGCCAGCGGCCTGGGAGGATGGTTGGGAGAGGTCAAGGAAAAAGGCTGTGGTTGAGAAGGGCTGGAAAAAAAAGGAAACTAAAACCAAAGGAAACCTCAACCTTTTTACCGGCTTGTGTACAAAACCTGAAGTTTAGGAGCTAGACTTAATTTCTGGATTGAAAAAGATGGAAACATTTCATCAGACTGAGAAAAAAAAACCTTTAAAAAAAAGCAGCACCTCAAAACAATGTGTGTCTGATTAAATGGGTGTCTGAACAGAAATAGGAATTATACAAAGAATCTGTCACTGACATAGAGCCAGAGAGAGTTGATTTCTAACCAGGTATCTGCTTCCTCTGGCCGAAGGACTTTGGATTGATTACAATGGATTACTAAAATGTGTGACAAGTTCATTACTGTCAAAGAGAGTGGATAACTCTCAAACAGTGCAGGTATTTTATTTACAAGTGAATGAAAGGGTTTTATAGCTGCCCATCACTAGTCTCCAGTGCTGGAATGGAGTAAAATCAATTCAAAGTTAAAGCAAAGAGAAAGATTTGAGGGAGAGGGAAGGATTTTCATAACCTTGTTTTGCTTCATTTGTTATTACTTTTGTTCTTTGGTTTGTTTCTGCTGACTTAGGTTTCTCCTTTTTTATTTGCGATTTAAAGGCAAGCTGAAGTGTAACAAACAGGCCTTAATAAAGAGATGTGCAGTGTCTCTGATGTATTTGAGGGAACCTTTGCTGCTTGTGGTTTTGTATATGGTTATGGTAAATAACTATCATGCTGATTTTTGCGGTCTGGCCTTTGCTGTGAGTACTTGACCACTGGAGACTCATTTCACCCAAGCAACCCAAACCCACACCCAGCCTCAAACTAACACCCCCACAAAAGCTGGAAAACCCCAACCAGCCCCCGGGCACGGCAAAAAAGGGCACCCCGGGAGCGACCCCCGGCGAGGAGGTGCCCGGTCTCGGGGCTGGAGCGCTTGCTTTCAGCGCACGTGGGGCAGGGCGGCCCTGACGAGGCCCGGCCGCGGGGAGCCTCGCTACGCCTGGGGTTTGTCACTGCGAGATCCCCCTTTCCCCATGGCTGGTTCCTGCCGGCTCTCTTAATAAATGAGCCCAAGTGGGAGACGGGATGACAGGGCCGAGGCCGCGAGCAGAGCTTGCCGTCCCTCGCAGGGGGATAGCCGTGACAAGGGG
>NW_010539370.1:12742-17812 GCF_000687285.1 Phaethon lepturus | reverse complement strand
GGCGAGACCGAGCGTCCCTGTCTCAGTACGCGCCTCAAAAGCACCAGCCCCTGGGCCTGGGGGGGCCTTCACTGCGCGTGGTTCCGCTCTTCTTGGAGAAATTGGCGTTGAGCTTGCTACCCTGGCGAAACCGAATTAACGGGACGCAAACCAGACGGTGACTTCCAGTCAGAGTATTCCGTTTAAGGTACAGCATGTTTGTGCATTCTGCTCACTGCTACCAGAAAAAGACCCTGCCCGATACTCTTCCCCTGTGGGCCTGCAAAAATGCCCCATGATATATAGATACAGAGAGAGAGAGAGAGAGAGAGAGAGACATATATACACACACCTATCACTCTCTCTATATGTATATGTATGTGTGTACATACACACATCCGTGCACACACGCACTTCTATTTCTGCCCAGAACAATGACTGGGGCAATGCGTTTTTCTTTGCGAAAGGTTGAAAAACCCAGCTGGAAGTGTAACAAAACATCAATGACATGCAAAGAGTGGGGGAAAATGTCTCTGAAATTTCACTGAACTTTCTCGGGGGACGTCAGTCAGGGACATATGCAAGCAGTGAACCACAAAGTCAGAAGCACGACATTAGCAGGAAAAGGAACTCTCTGGGCAGAGTTCCTCCAGAGCGTGATATTTATGATTCATCTGACTATAAATTTGTGTCCATCAGAAGACAATTTTTTTTTTTTCTTTTCCTGTGGCAATTTCTCATATAACATTAGCCTTTTTGGCTTCCAGCAAAAAAAGAGTAAGTAACAAACTTACACTTTTTGGGAGACTGGTTTCCTGACAAACACAGATGTTTTCCAGGAGGGCAGCTGACTTCTAAAATAAATGCAATGCCGTTAAGTTGTTTGCTGAAAAACAGCAATGATCAATTTTCTGAATTACATTCAATACAAAAGAGTGCCGTTAGGGCTCTAGAAACAACATGTAATGAAAAATGCCATTTTCTGACACTGCTTTCTTCTTTTGTTTTTATTCCTAATCTTACCTAAATGTCATCAGGCAAGATAGAGCATCTTTTTAGGGGCGCTGATTGATAATCAGAGAAGATGTTCAGAGAACAACAGTTAGCACTGTACTAACTGTAGAGTGATAAATTGAGGCACGAGGTCATGCCAAGTCTGATTTCCTCCCCTTGTCCTGCAGTGTTACGTGTGGCTCAAGCTTGGCTCAAGTATCTATTTTTTTCTTCTGTGATGGTGTTTTTCCTCTCTTCCTTTTCCTATTGTCTTTCCTTTTCCTTTCCTCAGGTCAGGTGGAAAGAGAGGGAGACAGGGTTCCCCAAGACAGGGGCTGGCAGGTAAGAGAAAGTCACTGGAAAATGCTGCGAGCCAATTGCTCAGAGTAAAAGAGACTGGCTGTGGAGAGAAGCAAGGAGCAAAGACCTAGTGAGACCTCAAAAAGGACCAAAAGAACATTTCCTAGGGACCAGAAATGGCTGTACAATGGTTGCTGCAAATTCAGAAAGCCATCAAGTTGATGGCAGGACTCTCAAAAGAAAAACACCTCTGCAGACACAGTGGGCAAGTGGAGAGATAGGTATAAACGCTTTTAATTTCCTGTTTGGTCACTTTGTTTTCTCTGTTTACAAATATATGTATCCTTGCTTATAAACTCTCTTTTTAGTAGTTTTGTAGTTTCATCCTTCTTTGAGGAGCTCTATATAAGAAGATAGACATCCCAAAGCTCTGGCTGACTCAGATCCTGTCACACCACTTTTCTTCTCGGCTTCCAGAGAGAAAAAACAGAACAGAGTTTACACTGTTCTGGCCTCCGCTGCAGAGTGCAGGTCCATTCCCGAGCCCAGCCATTCCCTCTCCCATGTTCACCTGTTTTCCTCATCCAGCTTTTTATGCACAGCCCTTTCCATTCTTTCTCTTCCAGCTGTTAATAAGTGAGACTGGGAATGCATATGAGCAATGCAATGGGCCTGTAGAGAAACCTGTTGAACTGAGGCTAAAATTTCCCTTCAGGGAGCCAGGGGATTTTTTTTTTTTTTTCTTCACTTACAAGAAAGGAGAGACAGAAGTCAGTGAAGGAAGCCAGTGCAGCTGGCAGGGGAGGAATTAGTCTGCTGGAAAGTATATTTTCTTCCCCACCTCAGTTTTCTAAAACTGACCAAAAGGACAAGCCAGGATATGAAAATTGAGAAACTTGGACTGTACTAGATGTATTTTTTTTCCCCTCAGTTCTTCTCCAGAGTTGAGCCAAGCTGCGGAGCCGGTGGCAGCTGTGCTGAAACAGAGGTGCAGACAATCAACAACATAGCGCAAGTAAACCACATTCTTCCTCCGTCGCTGCTGAGGAGCACGCAGAGAGACGATAGCCGCCGAGTGATGATAATTTCTTCCTGTTGGGAAAGAAATAATGAACAGAGAGCTTGGTATTTGTTTTACGCCATTTGTTTATCTTGCATTACATACATCTGTGCCTTTGAGCAGAAGTAGCTGCAAATAGCCCCAGCCATCAATGCACGGTTCTCAGGAAACAGCAGCATGAGGAACTGACTTGTGTGAGACGGCAAGAAGGAGGAAACTCCTTTGACGTCTGCCATAGCTTTGCTCCTGTTGTTACAAATCGAACAGCAGCAGAACCGTCCTCCACGCTGTTGCACGCTCATTGCAGCTGAGAGCGAGACACCGCAGCAGTGCCACGGGGCGGTTCACATTCGTTGTCAGAGGCTGGGACTAGGCGGCAGGGCCAGCTGGATGGTGAAAAGCTTTTGAAGAATCAAGAAAGATTTTTTTTTTTCTAAATACCAAACTCATCACCTGAAATGTCAAGGAGCCCCAACCCTTGTACCCCATGACAGCATTAGCTGATTCATCCAGTTATATGCCCAATGCTCAGCAACTTGCTTCCTGGCTGCTGTGGTGCACAAACTTCTCCAAATTCCGTGGGCCATGGGCTTCACAGAGCCATGTGGGAGAGCATTAGGAACAAGCTGACAGTGTTAACTGCTGGAGTTCATCGACAGTGTGAAGGCAGTGCGAAGACAGTGCTTATTGTAGGAAAGTTTGGTAAATACAGCTTGTTTTGAGTAGATTTCTCTCTTGGCATGGCTGGAATATCTATTTACATACAGAACAAGAAGATTAGATGCATCAGATAAGAACCTAGGAAGCACTTTTTAAAACCAAAGTGTTTTACCTTTTGAGTAATAACACTTTAAAATATTTTCTTGCTCCAGTTCTGCTGTCTTGTAATTGTATTACAGTTTTGCTATTCAGCACTCCAAATCTTTAAAGCCTGGTGAAATACAAAAAAGCAAACTAAACATGTCTGAGCACCATTTTGATTGTGTATTTAAATTTAGGTATTGTATAAAGTACTAAAGTGTGACATGTTTCTGTGACTGTCTTGGGTCCTTCCAAGAAATGATACCGTGTTTCTAGATGAGCAAATTCAGATTCAGGTTCTGTAGAAAGCAGTTTTCCACTGCTGGTTCGCAGTTTCCGCTAATCTGATCTTCACATAGAAGATATCCTTCTCCGCATATGCAAGATTATGAGGAAATTAGTGGCAAGCTTATGTCATCTTACCTCTGTGAAATATTTCTAGGGGAGCAATGTCACGCTTTTCTGTTTGCCTGGTACTTACAGCCTTAAGCTAATGCAACAGTCAATACCATCATGCTTTATATGACAACTTGCTTAAATTTGTACACGTGCCAAAGTACTCTCCTGGTCTGAGGTGAGCCCCTGTGAACCTCCTACACAGAGAAGAATTTGTTTGACTTGTACAGCTACACTTTCACCTCATCTCATGAGTCATGTCATTTCTCCCATTTCACTTTCATTGCTATGTTTTCCCTTAGACCACCAATGTAAAACACCCCCAGGCAGTGCTAGTGGGAGAGGTCCCTGTTGTTTAGAAAAGAGACTGCATTTTCCATGCAAAAGTCCAGCCAAGCTGTGCCCACAACCACGATCTTCTGAACTGGGAAAATCTCTGAGGTGAAGCTCTGTGGAGCTGACATGGGTGACTGGTGGGCTGAGTTACTACCTTTCAGCAGCTTGCTTGATGCCCTCCCTCCCTTGTCTGGAGAACAGGCTTTAAGTCCCCCATAAAAGATCAGTTGCAAAATCTCCTGACACACTAGTAAATAATGGAATAGCTGGAATGAATCAGAGCCTTAGCTTACACTTTATTCACAGGGACTCTGCAAAATCAAAGGGGCAAATTGATCCGACAACATCAAACTGCTCAGTGTACAACGTATTAAAATGAATTTCTTGTTAGCTGTTAGGAACAGCATCTTGATTAGTATCTCTGTACTGAATGTTTTCCTGGGGCTGTGCCAATGGTGCCTTGTTGTCTGATTTTGAAGGACTGTAATTGAGTGATAATTGCAAGTTCCTATTTTGAACCAACAGTATCTGCAAGCCCTGATAAACTTCATAACCATTTAGCCAGAAATCTGATAACTCTAAACAATTTATTTACAAAAAAAGACACAGACGTCTTTTAACATACTGCACCGATTGCCTGCCCGCTACCGCAAGGACAACGTGTACATTGGCATTTGGATGGCGCCAATTAACAGCATGCTGCAGTTTGGGTTATTTTTTTTAAGTATTTTTAAATCATTTTTCTCTCTTTGTCATGGTATACATTAGCCATTTGTACAAGCTTCTTCCCACCTGCACAGCCAGAGTAGTTTTGCGGTATTCTTAGACTCATGAAGGCTGGTCAAGGTAATAGCTGATTTTAGCCTCTTGGGATTTCTTGCTCTAAGTTCAGTGAAGGGAAAACAAATTCTGAAGTAATAGATGAAGATAAGGGAGAATAAAGCACAATGTAGAAATGAAGAAAAGTGTTATTTAGCTTATGGATGGGATAAGGCAATCTGTTTTTCTTCTGATTTTCTCATTTGGCTGTTAATGTCTCCTATCTCTCGAGGTGACATACTTGGAATTACATACTGGCTTGCCCCTTCATCTCAAAGCTTTGTGGAGAGTAGTTGTCAATGGTGGAGAGACGGATAGTACAAAGAGACCTGAACACCTACTGCTGTACAGCCCTACTATAGCAGTATACACACTGTACATGTTGG
>NW_010539370.1:4134-12711 GCF_000687285.1 Phaethon lepturus | reverse complement strand
GCTATACTTACTGCAGATGTAACCCATAAAGCTTACCCACAGGGTCAAGTTTTCAAAAAGCGCTTCAGCAAAGGCCTATAATGGTAGGAAAAAAGGGCTGAAGGGGACTAGGAGCATCACCTGCCTTGAAGTCCTGTGTTATTCTTGACAGATACTTCTCTAGCCTGTTTTTAAAAGCCTCCAGAGACGATGGGTCCACCTTGCTGAAATATGCCCTCTTAGCGGTGCATTGCCCTTCGTGTTTGGGAAAGCCCGTCTGTGCTGAACCTGACCCTCTTGTTCTGCAACTATTGCCCACTCACCTTTAATTTCTGCTATCCAAGACTAAAGAGAACAGTTTTATTCCTTTGTAGAGAGCCTTTTTCGTGATAGATGGAAGTAATCCCTCCCTTAAGTCTTCTCTAGCAGAAACAACCCCAGACTTTTTGCACTTTCCTCACAGTCAAAAGGGGCTGACTCACCAGCTCGCACCACCCACTCTGCTGTACCCCCCCAAGACAAGGTGGGGATCTTTGTGGGGGCCAGGACAGACACCCGGGGGCAATTACCCCCTCCAGCTGCCCCAGCAAAACCTGCTGAAGCCTGTTTGTCAGAGCTCAGAGGCAATGGCTGTGCCGGGCTCTGCTGTGAACTCGGCTCCCCTCGCTTTCGTCAAGACTGGTGTGTCAGGAGAGCACGGGAAACCCTTGCGTTTCTTATTGCCTTCTTACCACAGTCTCCAGGTTTCAGGCAGAGATAATTTAAAGGGGTTATCAGCGTTTAGCCATAAAGGAAGCAGCAGGCTGACCTGCCTTTACCAATGCCCAGCCTGTCCGGGGTCAATAGTGCAAAAGACTCATTTTCACTTGTCTCTAACAATACAGAAATTGATTTGCAGATCCAACGGGTTACATTTGTCTACTTGTGAGCAGCAGTATACTGTGCGCGCATGTAGGGAAAAGCACCTCTGAAGCTTTTAAATGGATTTCTGCCCTGGGTAATTCTCCTTCCATGAACTATAGCTATTAAAACATGATGGCTATTGGCCATGGTTTTTTGTGTACTTAGTTTAAACAACACGATTCATATGAATGTCAGGGTACACTTACCAGACAGACTGTTTTGCAGAATGACAAACTTTAGAAAGTCTCTGCTTTAGAAGAAAATATAGCTCTTCAAAAGGACACATTCTCAAATAATTAGAGCAGCAAAGCTGTATGCTCATCTAGTTTGCAGCCAAATCTGAATCAGAAATCATATCTGTTTTAGTTGGTAGCATGATGGGTCTTTCTGTGTTTCAGCCTTAGAAGCTTTTACAATGACAGTTCAAAATTAGATAGTTTTTCTTTTGATTCTCTATAACTTGCTGTCTTACTGAGAAGAATTAACTTGCTATTCTCAGCCTATGTTTCATGGAAGAGGAGACATGCCCAACCTTGCTGCAGACTCATCCCGACAGACCACCTCAGAGAGAGCTATAAGTGTATCTTTTAGATTCGATCATGAATCTGTTGACTTTTGTACTTGGCCATACATATACTGAAAAAACCCAGATGAAGTAAGCAATTCAGACATCTTTCTTTGGAAATTGAAGATGCTTTTGCCACTGACATTTGTGACTTGCTTCAAGAAATCAGCATCCGTTTCAAGCTAGAAAATGCAATTTTCCTTACGAAATGTGAGACGTGTGGGTGAATCAAGTCCATTCTCCAATACTAATATAGAAATTAACTTTTAGAAGAATCATCTTTGAAGCACTCCCCATCCTTTTTTTCTCTCTCTGCCTGAAATGACCACAATCTCCTAAATTAATACTGAATTCACTCAAACCACACATTTAACTGTTGCCATCTTGCCTGCAGTTCTCCTCCCTCATATACATCATGCTGCTGCTTCTTCACACACACTTAGAAACACATATTTTATCATGATGTTTTCTGTTGGATTTTCCTTCCTAAAAGATGGGCAAGGTCTTGTTGGACCTGAGCGAGGCATGCAGGTAAAGTAGTACTTTTTTTGACACCCAGCCTCTCTTCTACCACCACATAGATATTTTTAATTTTATGTAGAGACATTTGTTCTTAATTTAGCCCATCAAGATTTTTTATAAGCTTTGGAAGTAGGACAGCAAATGAAATGGGAATTCAGATGTCAGTATGAATACATGGAAGGTCTGGACATGCTCTGCTCCAGCCCACTCCTCCTCTGCAGAAAGCAGGACCATACCACCTCAGGTGCCTTTATCAGAAATTACTACATACTGGTCTATTTTGGCCGCTGGTTTTGGTCAAAAGTTTGGGTCTAAATTGACAGCTTTTCATTAAATTAATGATATTTTTTTCTTTCAGTAATGACAGGTTTTCAGGAAATATTTTGTTTTCAGAAAAGGTTTTAATTAAAGATAAAATAGGAAAAATCTTGCCTATCTCTTCTTACATATGAAATTGGACTGGTTTTTAATTTAATTTATATATAAATAGTTACAAATTCTTCTCTGTTCACAAGCTTAAATCAGCCCCTCCATCACAGCTGTGTCTGGCACAAAGATGACCTGCAATTGTTTGTATTTTCAGGAAGAATAACAAATGGTAGCATGACGTTTTAAGAAAACCTCCCTAAAGATTTCTTAACCTTATTTTTCTCTGAAACTAGTCTGTATAGGAGCCAATAACAATTAGAAATACTATAAAAATAACTACAGATATTGACATAGTATTTATTGCAGTACATCCAGCACAATTGCCTCCTTTGGCGTCATCTACCACAGGGGCCACCAAGTGTGGTGAGATACCTCAGCTACCTGTCAGGTCCTACCCCTGGGTTTTGGTGTGAGAAAAGGACCCTTTTTGCTGCCTGCCATGCAGCCCAGGCTGCAGCATCCCTGCAGGGTGACAGGCTTCACCCTGACGTTTGACAGTGGGTGTAGATCAAATATTAGGGTACTTCCACTTTAAAATTGCCAAACTAATTCACGAGGAGCCAAGTAGCCACTGTCAGCATGGAGTCATGTATCTTGATGGAACAAGGCAGGCAGAATTAAATAAATACAAAATGGATTAAAAATGTAATTGAACACATTTTTTGAAGTTACATATGTTGAGCTGTACATTTATTCAGTGAACAGAGAATTCCAGCTAACTCCAGAGAGTTAGCTGGTAAACTTCAGCAACTAGTTAAAAATAGAAAGCAATGTGTGTTTGCCCTGGAAGTGCCAAGGAAAGCGAAGCCATTGGTGCAGCACTTGGTGGCAGAACTTGCTGAAGCTTCTGACAGAAGGCAGTTTTGCTTCGAGTCACTGTCCGGGTTTCACCCTGCTCAGCTAGAAAAGCTGGAAAAGGAGAAGCTCTGTTTTCCTTTTCCAAGCTACATAAAACACATAAAAACAGTGTGATGGAGCAAGACCTACTAGACCTAAAAACATACAAATGACTAGTTCAGTTTGCTGACGGTTGGTACTAAATCCTTTCATAAACCGTGTCAGACGCAAAACATCTAAGTACACAATTTGTGTCCGGCACATTTAACTGATAATAAGTAATATACAAAAAGCTATCATATGCAGTTTATTTGTATCCCAATTTCTGTCCAAACAGAACATGCCACAAATCACAAGCAAAGAAAACAATAAATCATCCACTGATAATGAAGTATATTATTAACTCTTTCATAACATTCAAAAAACAAGACTCTAATTACTTACATTTCAACCTATATTATTGCTTCCACTTGATCGAAAGAAGTACAAACGTTAATGTCAAGCACCTATTCATCAATTTCTTAATGACTTCTAATAAAAATCACCTATCTTTAAGAAAGTAAACAAGCAAACAGATTCAAAATAAAATTCAATCTCCAAGCATAGTGCTTGAATTACTCAAATTAAAACTCCCAAGCACAGGAAGGCATGATTACCGGTTCAAAACAATCACAGCTCTTCCAGGTCGGCGTTTTGTACCTGGGGGTGAGTATCTTTACATGATAACTGCAGCCGACAGAAGTGTCTCGCCTGGGTCCCCTCTAGGGAACCAGCCCACACAGGTTTTGATCAAGAGGACTAGCAACAACCCCCTGCAACCCGGGTCAGCACTGACACGCATCCCTACCAGTGCCCAAAAGCAAGGAAGAAGAGGAGGAAACTTCATGTTAACAGCAATTATATTAAACATGGGCTCCTGTACCAAAACACTGGCGATGAACTCCACCTCCAGCTTTCATGCCTGAGGATTGTCTGCCTAATTAGCCAACATGGAAGCTTGGGTTTTTCATGCTTCCCCTTGGGGGAAGCTTGGCTTTAAGTCCAACTATTGTGGTCACTCTCAATATGTTTTCCTCAGAGTCGTGCTGGTGTAGCTGTCTTAAAATAATTGGAGCTTTTCAAGGAAAACAACAGAAAACAACAATTTTTTTTCATTAGGGAGAAACAGGAAAGCTTTTCCTGGCATCCTCCTTGGACAGGCTTGAATGGAGGGGGGGGTGTGTATTTACATATGCATATGCATGTAAATGTTTAGAGGGAACCTGCGCCTGATAGAGGGATAAGGAGCGGAAAATGGGATCTTAAACCAGAAAGCATCAGGCGAAGTCTGTAACAGGCCATGCTGTAAGCGATGGCGATGTTAACGAAATACATGGAATAGCCAAGGCTGGCTTCTCCTGGGGGCCTGCCCTCCTGTGCCCCCCTCCATGGGGATCAGCTCCGCCCTCACGCAGGGGAGCCCCCCCTGCCCGTGCCAGCCCCCAGTGCCCTCACTGCTCCCCATGCTGCAGAGAGCTGCGTCCTTGGCCCCGCTGCCATCCCCAGGGTGTCGGGGCTGCACCCGCACCCCATGGGTGTCCCCCCGTGGCTGTGCCCCGAAGCTGGCTGCCCCTCCCCTGCCCACACACAGCACTTGCTGAAGCGCAAGAGATGTCTAGTCCTACCTCCTTAAAATAGTGGCTCCCCAGCGTTTATCTTGGCCCAGGTGGCTCAGAAAGAGCCCGGGGCTTTTTTCTAAGAAAATGACTGCGCATATGGGTGACATAACATTCATCTTCAAAACTAGCAGGGATCTGATGTCATGGAATGAGGGGAATTTACAAGGTCTCAGAGCTGCAACATAAGTTGACTGTGTTACTATCTTCATTCAAGTGAAAAATATCAGTTGGTTGGGGTTTTTTTTGGGGGGGGTGTTTGGGTTTTTTTTCTTAGTTAGCCCTTTAACAGTATTTTATCTGAAACAGGAAACAAGGGTTACAGTTAGGTCAGGCTATAGGGTCTCCCAGACTACCGAGGAAAAAAACAAACATACAGACAGCAAACCCTTGGAAAGTGAGAGGGGAAATGGTGTCTCCACAAAGACTAAATTAATTATTTGTCCATAAAAGACAAAGTGAATGAACGGGAACTTTAAACATGACAGCGAGCAAGGACCTGAGCTGATGTGCAGCCACGCATGAGTGATGTTGTGAATGACGGTGTGTGCCTGTATGTGGGGGGACAAGGGGAGAGGAAAGGTGGGAGGCAGATAGTTGTTGGCAAAGTCCAGGGTCCTCCCCAGCACCCTTTGAAATCAAGAAAGTGTTACTTGCTTCTTTAAAGTTGGGGTGAATCCAGCATCCTCAGGAGGGAGCATGCTGCCAAGTATCTGTCGGTTTGGAGTTCAGGCATTTAATCAATTACGTTTGTATTGCCAAGGTTGTAAAAAGAAAATAGCTGTTCGCTTCTGTGCCCCATATTTTCTCTATGCAAAACCAGTAGTGATGTTTGATTTCTGTGGCAAAAACAATTTAAAGAAACACCGTTGACACCAAACAGCCTGTAAACACGATCTCTCCTGCAGATGATGTTTCCAGGGCTGGCCTTAGTCAGTCTGTGTGCCAGTAAGAAATACAGGCAATGCCTCCAGTCTTTTCCCCCAGAAAGTTAACTTGGCCGCTTGCCATGGGGAGCACGCAGCCCTCCTCCTCCTACTCTCACCAGACCTGCCCAACAGCTTGACCATGGCTGCTCCAGCCCACCCCAAGACCCCAGTCCCTTGACCAGCTTCTCTACTCTGCCAGAGCAGCCCTGTACTGAAGCCCCAGTGTGCTGCAGGGGCTCCTCTGGGGTTGGAAAGTGGGGGACAGTGGTCTGCAGGGTACTTTAGGGCAATTCCAGCACCCACTAACTGCATCTCATCTGCTTCATACCATGATCTTATCTTATGGCATGGTCAAAAACTGCATAAGTTGTCTTGGATGTGCTATAAGGACGTTCCTACCAATGGGTGTTTACTCTAGAGCGTCTCTTATCAAGCAGCTTGAAAAGTCAGGACTATGGGGCCATTGAAGGGTGGGCTGCAAGAGCAGGGAATAAAACAGTGATTTTTTTATTTTTACCTTTATGTGCTTTGCCTATAGCCATATCACCCAAATTACGAGTTTCTTCATTGCTGGTCTTCAGGGTGAATCTCTCCCCCTTTTTTTTTATGTAGCTCCAAGGTCTGATAAAAGCAAATATTTAGTAAGGTGTTTATAAACAACTACATTACACTTTGTTGCCATGGTATAATCACAGACGCTCAGTAGAGTTAATACCATGTGCAAAGTATATGTCTAAGAGAACAAAGTACATTGGCTGATGATACACTGAGGAATTTTGCTGATATATGCCAAATTTTATTGAATGATTATGACTTAAACACTAATTTCTTGTTAAGCATTTTTAAACAGAAGATGAATACTTCCTCAGCAACCTTCCTCTACACCCCAATATGAAGGGTTTGCACATCTTGATGAACAAGATGCCAGTTTACTTCTGTAAAAAATCCAATAAAATTTTACACTACTAACTGTGACACAGTTTGTAGATTAACAAACCCGACAGGACATTACCCAGACCTTCCCAGAGCCTGTCTTTCTGGCAACTTGTGCCAAAATTGTTGCTTGATACATCAGCGTTACTTTTATTTTCCACTGATTGAGATTAAATAAAAGCAAAAATTCATAATTTCTTTGTAACAGAGTCCAGAACACCCCTGATGATTGCAATGCCTCTGTCCTGGCTCAGGACACATGAGACACAAAAGAAAATGGAGCTGAAGCACAAAATGGCAAAATGGCATTACAACATCTCTGACTAAAGAGTACAAGGAGAGCTCTTGGTGCATGTAAAAGGCAGAATTTCTTGGTGTGGAAAGAGCAGCCTGACAGCAGAGGCTCTTTATGTTGCATTGCACAAAGATGAAGGTGGGCTTCACTTTCTCACTGTGATGCACATGTAAGGAGCATCTGGCGGGATGTTGCACATAACTTTCTACTTGCTTGTTGCACTTGTCGAACAGCCAGATAATAATTTTAAATTATTCCTTCTAAGAATCTTTTTTCACAGTTCCCATCAATATTCCGTTTGGAAAGACCAGGAATTATTACCATATTCTCAGGGAAGATATGCTGCTGTGTTGGGGCCAGGTCTTTGCCCAGTTAGATACGTGCCAGGCATGTAAGGTTGGGGACAGTGAGGGAGGGATTCTCTGTCCCCACACGGGTGTCTGGTGCTGCTTCCTGGATCCCAGCTGCTGCTCCAAGGAGTGCAGGACTTCTGTAGCTCACATCTAACATCCTGGCAGGGATGGCTTGAATGCTCCAGGGCACCTCAAAGGGCCAGTGTCAGACTAGGTGGACACCACGAACTAGGTGCCTGTGCTCAAGCAACAGACTCCTGACACAAAGAGAAAATTTAACACCTGGTAAAATAAAATGACCTGACCTCAAGCCTGATTAGGCTCTCACAGAGCCTTTATTTCATAGGGATTTTCTTTTGGGTGGTAGAGCAAGCCTTCAGCTCATAATGCTGATGGGTCTGCACGGGGATGCCTTATGCCCCATGCCTTCAGAGAAATCATCTTGCCAGAGCACCAAGGTGGGTGGGTGGAACTGGCTTCTCGGTGATGCAAAAGCTTCTGAAACTGAGAAAACGCCTACACCAGCAGCGTTTGCAGCTGAGGTAGCTGTGAATGCCTGTGCTAGAGCGAAGCTGAAAGCATTTTCTGTTTGTCTTTACTAGAAGAAAAGTAACATTACATTTGCTGAGATAGAGGGCAGAAGAAAAGCACAGGCTCTCTCTGTGGCACTTGTAAATGCCACTTTTAAAGCTCTGTATAAGACTTCAATCCAAGGTTTGTGGGTGCCATCCTCTGCTCTCAAAAGCCACAGGCGAACACCTCTCCCGAGAACATCCCTATCTGTGGGCACTGTGCGAGACCAGAGATCACCCCTCCCTTGCCTCCTACGCCCAAAAGTGATAAAACACACCACTATAGGCATCGGGCGTCATTTTTCTGTGACTGAAGTGCTGTAAGGAACAGAACTAAGGGGAAGGCTTCCAGCCTGGAGTGATTTGACTTTGTAATTCCTGAACGCTGACATCCCCCCACCTGACACCGACAAAACCCATCTGGCACCGTCCAGGAACTCAGACTCATTTATGCCAACAGCTGGCGACTGTCCCAACGCTGTCCTCACCGAATGGCTGCCGTTGCCTTAACGTGATTGCAGCAAAGCAGAAAAAGCTCACCTTTTACTCTTCGCTGTAGAAGGTGCTGTAATTTCCTGCTGTTTTCTTAACAAGTAGAGCTACCT
>NW_010539370.1:0-4103 GCF_000687285.1 Phaethon lepturus | reverse complement strand
GAATCCAGATAAAACTGCCTGCCAGGCTAGATCTTATAGGCAAATACCACCCCCCATCCTAGGCAACACATAGCTCTGGGCAGGGCTTCGGCTGGCTCTGGAGCAGAGGGGTGATAATTCACACCACCTGCGGGTCCGACACCTGTGTCCTTGTTTAGTGGCTTCCCTGTCACAGGGGACATGGTTGGGACTGCACCTCTTCTCATCTCTTTGAGCTTTGTTAATTCCTTGGGATTGGATAAATGCATATCTAATTAGGCAAATATGTTTTTTTCAACGGAGCAGATAAATCTCAGCTCTCTCTGTTCGTGATGGAGAGTGCAATAATCATGTTTCCTATTTATATGCCGCATTCCACTTCCTTCACTTGTCTGCACCTCATTGCAGTTTGTGACCTGGGAGCAATATATCCACTGATAACTACTAAATGTATGTACCTTCCAGCTCAGGGGGCCTGAAGCTATTTAATCCTGCAAGCTGGATGATATATGAGACTTATGTCTTGCCCTGTTACTTTTATTTTTTCCGCTAGGTACCTCTTACTGGATACTGCCAGCATTTGTTCTGAGCCAAGCGGACTTTTGCTCTGACTCAGTGGACTGTTTTTCTGTCATGAAACATGACGACTTAGAAGGTGGACCCAGCTCCAGAGGAGTGTGGTTTTTCCAACCCTGGTTAAAAAGTTGTTGCTAACCCTGGTTAGCCAAAGATGTTTCCACCTGAGCTGCACAGCACCTGGCTTTGAACTTTTGAACACATACAAGACTCAGTACATACATATATAGAAAGGGAGTTACCTTGTCGTTGAGAAATTGAATTTGTGGGAATGTGAGAAGATTACATCACATTACATCCAAATTTGCACCACCTAGGAAAGTTCAACGAACTTTGTATTTCTTATGAAATATGAAATATTTGGCCGGACAAATTAACAATGACACATTTAAAACGCTTTAGTCTTTATTACCTCCTAACTCTTCATGCAATGCAATTGACTTCATCAAACCATCATATCATTATTTGATACAAAATTTGGACGTTCAGTCACCAAAGCACGCACTGAATGTATTGTGTGTTCAATCACAAGCAAGGAACTTGCCTTTCAAACACTGGTATCTGATAATTTGCAGCAAACTGTCTATTACCACCGTGTGTGGAGAAATAAGCTCAATTCTATATTACGAAGTCATAGGTAATAAGATTTTTTAAGAAGTAATGGGAGTATTGCCAGCTACGTAACTTACTGCTCGCTGCAGCAGAGATCTGTGGGTGAGACGCTACTGCAGCTGAAGGAAGGCAGAGGTGTTACACGGTCCCGGGTATCCATCCCGTTCCCTCCGGCAGGCCTTGGAGCAGCGGGAGGGAGGTCGGCTGGCGCACGCGCTGGCAGACCCGCACTGCCAGGCTGCTGCCTGTGTTTTGCCTGCTGCTGTGGGCCAGGGAGTGAGGGAAAAGATCCAGTCCGGAGCACAGCAGGGCTGATCCTCCCCGCAGAGCTACCGGCAGTCTGGCTGCTCAGCTTAGAAGCGGCTGGTGGTGAGCCTGCAGCTGGCTGGTAGTTTGTGGGGTGTGTTTCCAAGGCATATTACATGAGTGACGCGTAATGGCAGCTGTGAAAACCTATGGCCACAGCTCCCTGATAATCCATTCTGGTCCTTTGCTTCAATGCAGCGAAAAGATGCTGAAAAAGTGTCATGGAGCTCCAAAAGTGGAAAAGACTCTCCTTTTGGTTTTCTGCTTCACTGACCTGCAAATGGTTATTTGTTAGGGCTGCATTTATTTTCTCTTTCTGTCCCGCTTCTCTCAAATCAACTTCCTCAGCCAGAGAAACGTTCCGCTTACTCCTCTCAAAATGCTGTGCATTACCTGCACAAACGTTCGATCATGTGATTCAAAATTTTAATGAATAATGAAATAGCAACCAACCCAGCGCTCGTAGTGGGACATCCGTGTGGGAAGGGTATCGAGGAACAGCAGCTTTACACTACACCGTGCTGCTAATTAGGCTCTGGGCAATGCAGTACCGTCGTCGGAAGAACAGAATATATTGTCCTTTCTCCATCGAGCCAGGCTGAGGCGTGCAACAGGTGGCACCATCCGGGCAGCGCCGGCTTCATGGCACCGGCAGCCTGCCCTCCAGCCCCAGCGCGCGCGTTCTTGGCCCCCCATTAAATGCGTGGGAGGTGCACGGCAAGCAGTGGCCCAGGGCAGCGGGTACGTGGTGACGGAGGGGGGCCCTGCTGCCAGCCCGTCCGGCCTCGCCGGCCTTGGTGCGGTTTGTGCCAGTTAAGAAGCTGGCTTGTAGGCCGCGGCCTGCATTTCCTCAGCTTTAAAACCGCATGTAAGGCTACGCAGCACAAAAAATGAGAAAGGCAGTCCCCTGCGACTCCCTCCAGCTGGCTGCCAATCCTTTTGTCAGCCCTGCTGGTGCCATCACGGAGGTTACGGATTTGGAAGAGCCGGAGCCCAAGCCCTTGGGCCGTGTTTGGTCTCCTTTTCGCGGTCCTCACGCGAGGCAGCAGCGTGTGTCGCCCCGGGCCGTGCTGCCCCAGAGGGGCACCTGCGGGCGGGCACCTCCCGGCACGGGGGATCTGCCAGCTCTGCTGGGAAGAGCTCGAGGGAGCTGGAGCGTAAGGAGGAGGCTCTTTGGGGTCTATTGCACTCCCCCCCCCACAGTCCAAGGGTCCACACTGCGCTTTTTTGTGCCACCACTCACCCTCATACTTTCTGCAGGACAGTTGGAATAGGGAAGGGGACCTTCCCTGCTTCCCACACCTTCCCCCCGGCTTTAAAGCCCCCCTTCTAGTTTTTTTCAGAAATTTTGCTCCTTTTGCAGCAGGGACGGGCTCACTGAGAGCTGGTCTGCGCAGGGAACCAGCACGTTGGTGTTATCCTGCAACTTCCATTTGGGTTTAATACTGGTCTCATTCCTGGAGCCCACAATTATTCTGCTGTATGATTATTTTTAACATATATATGTTTTTGATGCAGTTGATTCCGAAGGGGCATTAAAACACATCAGAAAAAAAATGGTGTCTGTCGGGGGCGACTCATGCGATTGTAACGGCCGCAGGTGACGCTCATGCTTTAACTCCTGCTGTAGGAGCTTCCCCAGGGCAGTAGCTCTTTTAAGTTAAGTAAGCTCAACTTACAGCATTGCCTGATGTGGAGGAGAAAGAGGTTCATGTCTTCAGCTTAGACCTGCCTTCCAGCAGAGTGGGTTTGCTGTTGGGTCGGGTGGGCACGAGCTGCATACCTAGAGCCCAGAGACTGGGTCATTTGAGTTGGTTTGCCCAGCTGAGAAAGCGACGTTCCTTCTTCCCTCCCTCCCTCCCCTCCTCAAATCCATGCTAGCAAGGGTTGCTAGCTCAGGCGCAGCACAGGGCCCTAGCATGGCGCTTTGTTGCTACGGGACTGTGTCCTGAGAGCTCAGAGGACGGGCAGAGCCCATCCACGCGGTCGCTCCCGCAGAGACAGGCTGGCTGTAGTGCTTTTGCTACTCACCTGCTACGCTGCCCGGGGTGTGGGATGCTCAGGCTGACTTTTATTTGAAAGCGCTGGGGTCTTTTCCAATGTGCAGTGAGAATATTTTTTAAATTACCAGCATTTTTTGCAGGATATGAGATCTGTTTCCTGCCTAGCTCTACAGGCAGCTCCTCCGAGTTGTGAAGCAGAAAAAAAGGAGTCTGGGCACAGTAATAATTCTGCCTGTTATTATGGAGCAGTAACTATTGTACCTGACTGTGTTAGTGGACCACGATCTCTCTTGCTCTCTCTGCAACCCCCCAAACAATATTGCTTCTGGGTAACCAAGAGCCCAGGGCAGAACGAAACACCTGTACGCTGTGTGCAATACACGTAGTTGGAAGAGGTTCCCTGGAGACCCATCCGCGCTACTTGCCAGTGTCTTTGCTGAGGGCGAATTGGAAGGGGGATCCATTAAAAGGAACGGGGGAAAAAATCAATAATATAATTAGAAAACATTATATGAGGTAATGATGCCAATTAAAGAGCAATGCACCCATTTACAGCGGGCTTGGACTGACGGGTGAGGGTGACGGGGTGCGAGCCCCCGCGGCGCGCACACCCCGCGCCCCCCGGCA
>NW_010539369.1:11107-12902 GCF_000687285.1 Phaethon lepturus | reverse complement strand
CTGCGTGCCATCCACAAGTGAGAGATGTGAAGAGCTTTTTGGGAATCTCCGAGATGTCGTAGAATGGGAGGGAGTGTTTAATCACTTTTAAATCTTCACTATGCACCTGGGGGGAGAGTTTATGAAATTTTACTTAGCATTTACTGTGTTTTTTTTTTTTTTATTAAAAACAACAAGCAAACAAAAATACAAATTAAATTAAACCCAAAACAGTTCAACCATTTAGGGCAATTTTAACTTTTATACTTTAAACGCACAACAGCAAAGGTGAAGTCTATTTCTTCAGGAGATCAACCTCAGTATCACTTCAGGGGCAAGTCAGCCCAGGGATTAAAATTTCATTATTTCCTCAAATTCTTCCACAGAGGTTTAAGTTTTAGCTTTCTAGTTTTTAACTCAATCCAGAGTAAAATCAAATGCTAATTTTTTTTGCATGTTCTACATGGAAAATCTTTACAATGTTCATTTATTTTATTTAAACATTTTAAATTACTTGCAATGGAGAAAACATATTTTTGCAGGGATTTTTCTGCCTGTTTGTTTTGTAAGAAAAGTGTCCTTTCAAGATCAGAGAACCAACAGAATCTCCTTTTAACATTTAGATACTTAAGTATTCCCTTGGTGTCTCAAGAAACTGAACAAATACTACGTCAGAAAACCCACTGTGCTTTTTTCTTCCTATGTGAGAAAACCCATTTTAATACCAAGTTATAACTCATGGTTAGCCATACAAGCCTGATCTCTTTCCTTTGGTGTTGGTTTGCTTCTTGACACAGTAGCTGCTGTAGCCTTCTTGACCAGTAATTATTACCAAAAAGAAGGTAACATATTAAGCATACTTTTTTTCTTCAGTGGTTTAAGAATCAAAAGATGACTGCATACCAGCTGTAATCCTAAAAACAATTTGGGTAAGAACTATAAGCTGCATCAAGTTGTCAAATAACACATGTAGTGGAGGTCTTTTTCGTACAATTGTGCTATGTAAATTGAGAGTGTTAAATCAGACATTTCTTGCTTGTCCAACATTCATTTTTTAATTAATATGCCATTACGAACTGAATCTGGGACATTCTTCACCCTCCTGGGATGTTTAGCAGTGCCAACAGAGCACACACAAGCCACCCTAAGGCACATCCACATCTCCGTGCAGAGCCACCTGGAGCACAACACAACGGACAAGAAAACCTTCAATATAAAGTGAAGGCAAACATTAAACTAAAAAATGAACCATTATTTATGCACTTGTTACAGGAAGGCTGTAAGTCCAAAAGATGAGCTACAGAGAAACTGGAAGAACCGTTCTCAAAGCACCTTCAAGAGCTAATGATAAGCAGGTACATTTTCAGTACACTACACGCTTATGCACTAACTTTTACAACTGCAACTTGTTCATTTTCAGAAGAATCCCTCACTTTATACACAACCAAACACACCTGTAAGACTGAAAAATGATCAATCATGTCAAAAAAGCTTTAACATTTTTGGAAAAATATTTCAGAACTTTGAGGAAAAAAATACATTTCATATCCTTTCACACTATTGGCACACCAAACCCTCCCAGATTCCATTTTACAGCTCATGGTTCATTTCTGTTTGCGGTTTTGTTTTGGGGTTAGTTTTTTCTTCTTCACGTTCACACTGGTGAGCATTTTAGAAAGAAACCTTTTCTATGCATGCTTAACCGCCATGCAAGAATTTAGCAGATGCTCACCAAGCCTTACTCCTTTGAGGGACCTTCAAGTTCAGCCTGCAGAGGGTCATTGCCAGCGCAATCCACACAAGGGCGACTGCAAGG
>NW_010539369.1:0-11076 GCF_000687285.1 Phaethon lepturus | reverse complement strand
CGGTTCCCTCGCACCTCCCACCAACAAAAAGCTGTTAAAAACCACAGTCCTCAACCTGTGAGATGTTACACGTGCTACTAGGAACTGTTCAGGTAAGACAATCCCGAGTCAAACGTGTGGTCCGATGCCATCACTTTTTTTCTGACTTGCCACCAAGCACCTTAGCACGGTGCCATGGTACTTCGGCAGTTAGTACTACCCAGTTAGTGCATCAACCAGGACAGAGAAACTACAGGGTAAACACCAAGACACACCACCTGAAATCTCAGTTAAATGTTTTCAGCTACTGCTTTACCCATATTCATGACGCAGTGTACACACAGAGCTGAACAGCACTAATTAACAGCTGATCAGCAGTAACTTATTTTGTTACGGATACTCAGCCACGTGCCTGGCCTTCTGCCATTAACCTCTCTCTCAGCAACACATAAGAGTCCCATGAAGCCTGCCTGAGTGTCCCCCTTTCACCTCCATTCCCACCAATTACTTGTATCTGTAAAGAGAGCCAAACTCAGTTCTCCAGAACTCTCCTTCAAGAGGCCTAACAGAAAAGGACACTTCCACTCCCAGTACATGGGTTCTTCGCCCTGTAAACACGTAAATCTTATGACTGCAGTGCCAGGGCCTTTTCCAGTTGGCAGGCGTTGGAATTCCTAGCTGAAGACCCTACACAAAGCAGGCTGTATTGGTTCTCCAAGTTCCAGGCTGGTTCTGGTCTCACTTGTACAGTTACCTACACCCACATTCTGTGGTTCCCTTTGCGTGATATTCCCTAAAGTCTCCTCCAAAGCTTGTTGAAGGAGGCTCCTTTGCTCTTCCAGATTCTCCACAAAGTCCTCTGATTTCCCCAGCTCCTGTGAAGTCCCACAATCACATAACCCTACAAAGAAGTCCATCCTGTTAGGAATCTTTCAGGAGCAAA
This sequence comes from Phaethon lepturus, assembly GCF_000687285.1. Lineage (NCBI taxonomy): Eukaryota > Metazoa > Chordata > Aves > Phaethontiformes > Phaethontidae > Phaethon > Phaethon lepturus. The sequence goes on along the minus strand of NW_010539369.1, from coordinate 10,154 downwards.
AAGAGCACAGAAAGTACTCTTTAGGGAAAGGACCATGTGCTACTCTCAATTAGGCAGCATCAAGGGAAAAAAAAGAGAGCACCTTCACTCACCTGAACTATCAAACCCCAGCATTCCTACCAGAAGGTGGTCAAAAGCGATGAGTTAGGCTCCTTCCCTCCACAGAAGAAAAGGGGTTTGCCAATTTGTTTTGCTTTTGGTCATCTTGGGGCACACACATGCCTGAAGATGTGCACTTGCTTCTCTTTCCAGCTTTTCCATCACAGCCACGAAAAACTGTAAATCTCCCCCTTCGACGAGGGAACCTGTTGATTTCTTCAGCCAGGTATCAAAAGAACCACCAAGTACCACAAGATGAACACCACGGTCTTTCAAAAGCTGAAAGTTAAAGGCTTCCCTACATCAGAAAACAGCCAGGAACATTTCTCGCTATTCCTTGCAAAAATAGTGTAGGCACTTGCAGGAAACTCACTTAGGCCATACAAGGACTGATGCTGCAGAGTAAGAAAGACAAGAGGACTCTGTGCAGAGGAACTGCAGCCTCCGAATTGCATCTACTTCACTTCTGAATAGCCTCAAAATACAAACAAGCTCTCAAAATCCCTTTCTTTTGTTTTCATCTGCCACTGTGTTGATGTGCTATGGCTCTATTAACTCAGCCTTGCGGAACAACTTCAAGTTAATTCACCTTTTCCATTTGCTTTAGTTCACTCCCTAGAGCTCTATATCCAGTAGATATTTATTTTAAAGCTAAGCCAAAACCATTCAAATGCTAACATTTCAGGGCCTTCAATACTCTTGTTTGCATCCAGTAGGGCCTCTTTTAGAATAAAGACTTTGGGAACTAAAGCAACATAATTATAATTGGTCTACACATTTAGGTTTTACAAATCCCCAAACTGGGAATAAAGCAAGTTTTACTCCTAGCGGACCCGTTGTTAAGGAAGGCATGCAATTGCATTGCAGGCTCAGACACACCGATTTCTCACCAGAGACTCCAGTAACTGCATAAGAAAACCAATAGCTTCTAAAAGCAAGCTTGGTCTTCTGGCTTATTACTGCATGTCATTTTGGCCTTCCTAATGGAGAAGAAAGATAAAGTTCCCTCAAAATCCCAGACGTTGTTATACATTAGAGTCCAATAAACGTTTTATATAAATGTCTAACATGCAGGATCAAATCCCAACTAGAAAGATGAAGTCAATGACTTTTCCACTCAAAAAAATGCCAATTTTGCACAAGGCATGGAAATACCTTATTTCTTTCAAACAGCATTTTAATGGTGCTTAGGTTTTTATTTCCATCATTTAAGAACAGTCATATTGTTTTGGGGAACACTTGTTCCCAAAAAACATATTGGTTTTGGGAACACTCATTCTTCAAAATACTACTTGTATCATAAGGAACATGTAAGGAGGGAAGGGTCTAAATGCCTCAGATTTTACAACAGGTTTTCCAGAACAATTATGAACAAGTTTGCTTCAGAGGTATGGACATGAGTCTTACAAATGTGTAAAATGCCTACACAAAGACAGAAAAAACACCCTATTGTTTAGGCAAGTTGGAACACGTTACTCATTTAGATTATTCCCTACTAAAGGCTGATGCAAACATGTCGGGTCCACAAACACACACAAAAGTGTCTACGTGGCATTTCTGGCACATTTGTAAAGGCCTAATTGACAATCAGCTAATGTGAGGTTAAGAGAAATAGCAAAAGCAAAGCCAAGGAGTTGTTCAGGAATTTTTAAGTGTGCAGTCCCAACAACAGAAGCCAAGGGGCAGGATCCATGAGAACAGACATGGAAGACAGACCAAGTTATGACACATTTGAAAAAAATAGGGAGCCACCAGCCATACTCTAAGCTGCGCCTTTACTGGTGCTGCACGTGCATGATGCGGGAGTTTGCAGGTAGGGGCAACATATCCCAGGTTTCTTTGCAATCTTTTAGGTGGAGCTTCTTCTTCTATCCCAGCGACTTGAAATAACTTGCATGTTTCTTTCTGGACGGAGAAGGGTTCAAATTATGCAAAGATGTTGGGAGTATAGCCAATACTCAAATGATTTAACTTTCATCATAACCACAAAGTAAAGATGTGCCTCTGCTCTTACACAGACTTGTGTTTGGTTAGCTAGTCTGGACAGAGAGGGCTTCTAAACTGCAGCACAAGGGTTCTGCCTGAGAGGAAGAACTACATCAAAGTAAGACCCTATGCTACCTCTTCAGTGAAGACAACTTCTGAATCAAGACAAGCGGAGATGGTTCCACACCACATTTGCCACTCGAGATGAAAAGCAGGCAGAGTGAAAATTGCCATGCAAGCATCTTTTTATCGTCATTATTTCATTTAGATTCAGGATGCACACAGGTTTTATAATTCCGTCCAAAAATACAGGTCAAGTGGAATAAAAATTACTTCAATCAATGCCCAATAAGTAGGAATCAATGTCCAGAAAAGAACCACAGCCTAAGTTTTCCAAATACGTACTTTATTTTTCTATTGTTATCACAATCACCAAAAGTACACCCGTTTGTTGTTTTTCACTTTTTAATGCACGAGCATCAGCACTTTTTTATGAGCTAAAAGTACATCTAAAGTACTTTTTATTATCATTTAACTTCACCCAATATTTAAATGTCAATCTGAAAATAGCTTTTTTAAAATGCACAACTTGCTTTAATTCCACTCCTAAGTAGATATGAATTAGCTAATTTAATACTTGGACTACTGCACTACAAGCCATATATCTTTTCATTCTGACAATAGAAAATAAGGAGTTGCACACATTATAATACTACAGGATTGACTGCTACATAAAATCCATTGCCAAGTCATCCTACAGCCTGAGATTTGTCCAGCCCGTGCAATCAAAATCGATGTTTTAGCACACTGCTACACAGAATTGCAGCTTCAACAGGTAGTTACACTTGAGCATCAGTAGAGTATAATTTAACGGATAACAAAAAAAATATTACTCCTTATGAAGTCAAAAAGAGTTTCAACATGCAACATAGACATGATTTTTACCAATAACAAACAACCTGCAAGGTACCATCTATCTTTTCTCTGATGTAACATGTTACCATTAATTTATTCTCTTAAACCAAACCATTACCTTTTCATTTTATTTTCTCTCTTAAGATTCAGCCTTAAAATGACTTAATTGTTGCAGTCCACCCACACAAACACAAGAGACAACTTCATTGCAGTGGAAAGCCCTAAATAGCACAGTCCATTTTAGGCTAATGCAAACACACATTTTGTTTAATTCTACATTTGCTCCTAGGGAGATTTAGATCTCCTCTCTTCTACCTCCAATTCAATACTAACTGGCATTGTAGGAAATTATCTACCCCAAAGGGATGAGTGACAAAGGCGGATTTGCCATCGTGCGCGGCGTCTCACAGAGGAGAGGCTGGCCACCATGCTAGTCACATTCCTTACAAGAAGGAAAGACAGGCAGGCGTTAGAGCTGTGGCACAAAAGCCACAGCATGCAGAATTTCCAAAAACGTGTGTTCTCAGCACATACCGGTGTAATAACCGGGGCCAAGAGCAAACAGACAGCAGAGAAACCTGCAGGAACTCTTCCAGGTGAGCAGACCACACCAGGTCCGCTCTGGCATGGCAAACCAGGCCAAAGCACTCTGCAAACAGCCTCGGTCACAGCCAGCAAACTCAACACACCCACGACACACTCAAGCAAGGCAACAGTTTTCACAAACACGTCAAGGTAGCACACACAGCCCTCCGCATCTGTCCAGCCACTCATACCCTCAGAAATCCTTCCTTAGCACCAGCATGAGAAAAACAACCAGGAATTAATCCGGGTTTGAACTAATCTGGCAAAGACAGACTAAGTTTTAAACAAATTAATGCCTTATGCAGTTCACCACATGGCCACAGAGATGCCAGAACAGGAGAAAGAACAGCACACAGGGAGTGACAAGCATGACTACTTACTTCCCTGGCATTGGTAGCCAGCAAAAAGGCTTGTGCAACCACAGCACCAACCACCTAAAACTGCTCAGCCAGGAACCCCAGGCCATTCAGCAGGGAAGGTTGGAGGGGCCTGCCAAGGCACACCGACTCATGAAAGCAGAGATCAGCAGCTTGCAGGACTTCAAAAGGAAGCCACTTCTAGCCTCCAAGCTATCCGCCCAGTCAAAAGCAGCTGTCGAAAAGCTGCCAACCTGCTCCTACTGTTACAGGATACTTGCCAGACAAACAGCAGACCTGCAATTAGAAGAGGTGTTTGTTGGCCTCTCTTCTGCAGCTTATTAGCAGAGAGGTATAGTTTGTAGTCAGAACAAGAAATGCCTGACCTCCAGTGAGCACAACTCAACGGCTCCATAAGATGAGGAAGAGATCCTCCTACCAGGTTGCATTCAACTGAGGGCAATCCGTGTCTTCAGCATGCTGAGAAGGAATGTTGCAGGTACTTAGGATGGAAGGTTAAGAGTTACAGCATCATCTCCACTTCTGTAAAAAGGCCTAGATAAGAGCCATTGGTGCCCCCCTCCATCATCTCCTACCTCCATCTTTGTTCATTTCAGACAAGGCAAATGAAGAATCCAAAGTCTGCCTTGGGCAATCACCAAGCTGGAGGTCTTCTGTTTTAATAAGCTTTTTGTAATCAAGCCGTAGTCTTCCTTTTGCTAAAGCAGACTCGAGTTAATTTACAACAAGCTACAGACACTTCCATATGCATCTTTTCAGAAGCATTACAGGTAGCCAACAGTTAACATGCTTTGATGCTGCCAGGAGCATTTCAAAAGGGGGAGATGCACTGACAAAAATGACTTCTGGGGCTGAACAACCATTTAGCTGCCTTTTCAGGTCAACAGGAGAAACAGAAGAACAACAAAATGTATGCCTAACTCAACAATAACCTGCTGACTCCAGAAGAGGCTAGTAGCAGATGCTTAGAAAGAAGCATAAGGACATAGCATGCAAGCGTCATTCTTCCACCCTCCTCTGCCCCCCAACCCCATGCTTCCCAGTCAGAGGTAAATTCCCATGACCAAAACTGCATCTGGACCACTGCATTTAATGGTCCACCCACAAACCTACAAACATACCCAATTCTTTCCTAAACAAAAAACAAAAACCCAAAACCCCCCCACAAAAAAACCAAAAAACCCAAAAAAACCCCACACCAAAATAAATGACACCAAACACACACACCAAAAAAACCCCACCAAAACTCTCTTGAATATCCCACTGCAATCATTCTATAACTTAAACAGGCACCATGCAAAAGCTACAGTTTTTTAATTTTAAAACTGCTGACTATTGACCATACATGGTATTCCCCATTTCTTACATCATAAGAAATAATGCAAAATCATCACTTCCCATTCACTCACATTTCAATCATGACTTTAAGACTTTTATATTTCCTTTCAAACATTTCTCTCCTCAGCAGAAGAGTCAGTTTATTTAGACATGCTGCATCTACACCATCTCACAAAGCTTTGTGGAGCAAGACTGAGCCAGCCTCACGTAAAACTGAAATGACAGGTCCCGAGCATAAAGAAACTGCCGATCTGAAGGACAAGGAGTTATCCTAATTCCTTAGAGACTTATGCTGCCTTTGTACTTAAACAGAACAGAGCATGATCACTTGAGATGAGGGACATCGATCTTGGGGGCTTTAGAGGTGTTTAAAAGCTGGTGGCACACTAATTTTCAGGCACAAAGAAGTCAAAACATGTTCTAACCGGAACTGGGCAGAATCTTCCATCCAGCACGACCTGGGATCCAACACATTGCCCGGCCTGCCAGGCATAGTGACCATGCCACACAGCAATATTCACGGCCAGCAAACAAGGTGGAACATGGACAACCAAGATGAATTCAACATGAAATGAAACAGCAGATCAAAAGAATCATGTTTAAAGATGGAATCGTATAATAACTGGCAAAGACCATGATGCAGCACCTCATGTTGACTATTCACCAGCAGATGAATCATAAGGTCAATTCTGGCCTTCCAGGGGAAAGTCAGTATCTGAACTGCTAGCAAAGAACACCATCACATTTCTAAAATACGTTACCACTTTATTCCATGTAAAGAAGTAGCAATGTACTTATTTCACTAGGAATACCGGCACACTCTTGATGTTCCTTCTAGAAAATGGTTAGCATCCCACAGAATTAACATCAAACGCTAGAATCAACGCTACTTTATAATCATAGTTACTTCACTGCAAATCTCGTTATGAGACTACAATTTTGAGAGAATGTATTGAATACCAGTAAGACTTACAAAAGCAAATCGCTTTGAAAAAGGAACCTGTGAGCACTGAGATACATATAGGTAATTGCAAAAGACCACATTTTAAGCAAAGGATTACCCATCGGCTGAAACTGGGTCACGTGCATACTTACGGTCCAATACAAAGAAAACTATTTCATTACAACTACTTATTGCTATTTGACTACACTTTTATGCTTTTGAAAGCATTAGTCTGAAGCTGTGTTTTGGCTGCAAACATAACAAAGAAAAAAGGAATTTCTTGAAAGCATTTCCATGGAACTCCATACATTTCATAGTCAATAGCATTTTCTAAATTCATTATCTCAAAACGCTTTGTAACCTTATGTGAATTCAGCATTCCAACACTGATAAGAAATACTATCATTCCTTATTTTACAGATATGTAAAAGACGTAAATTACTTATGTCCTTAATGTGTAGTTGCTGAACTTGTTTGCAGCAGGATTTAAAAGGTACATTTTTAGTCAGTGTTGGATACCTTTGTAACTAACATGCTCTTAAACTGTCTCAGTCTTGACTACCCTCAGGTCTCAAAGCAAATAAACTATCCCCTAACACACATGCATATGCTCCTCAAGACCAACCTGCAGTCCACCCCAACGGGTCTCCATGAGTTTTCATACACAGAAGGCTGGAAGACTGCAATTATCACCCAGAAATCTACTGCATTCAACACCACCATCGTAGGTAGCTCTATATAGCTGCACAGGTGGGCTAAGTTTTTAACCTGTTTATACACAGTAGAAGACATAAAAGATACAAGAGCAGATATTGAGATGCCCATCTGAGAGTTCAAAAAGCTAAGAATGCAAGTGAATTCAAGCAGCTTGCCTTTTTTTTTTTTTTGCAGGGACAAGGAGACTAAAAGGGTGCCTAATTATTTTACAACGGCTGTCCCTAGATCCTATTTTAGCATCAGGCTTTCATTAAATTTAAGCATGGCTTCAGAGTACCAGCTGGTCAAAAAAAAACAGAGTTTTGAGAGAGAGTGTGTTTCTTTAAACAATTTTTATCCCTCTCCTAGGCTCATTTACATGCCTCCCAAACAAGCTATTTGATGCCTCTGCCGCTGCTGTGTCTGGCAGTTTTGGCAAGATGATGCAAGTCTCCATTCCTTCCCTGCTGGACACAGACTGAAGACAGGCAAACGATAACATGTCAAGTTATGTTGCCAAGTGCCTTCCCGTCTCCCCCAGCCCTAGTCACCAATCCCTTTGTTTTCCCTTACACCTGCACCGGGACTTACCAACCACAGTCAGGCCACAGACAACTACAGCCTTATCTGTGAAGGGTAAAACAGGAAAAGAAACCCTCTCTGTAGGCTTGGGAAGACATGCATTTCATTTTGAGAGCTAGCCTCAAAAATAGATAAGTTTTGCAGGAAATGGCTATATTTAGCCCTCCCCTTTCACCTCAGCTCCTCAACACATTGGCATTCTCCTGCAGAAGAATCTTTCTAAATGGTGTTAGAGGTGAGCTTTAGCAGGTCACCTCAGCAGAAAAAATGCAACCCACTAAATACACATTAATAAGGAAGAACGTAAAGAATCAGCAGAATATCAAATATCCAGCTACTAAGGCACACCAAAAAAAAAAATTATCATGCCTCAAACTGTGTTAAATTGCAAGCTCCAAGAACATAATACAGCCAAAGTTACTTTATGAGCTAAGTCCATGGTGGGCGAGGCTGACCTTACACATGCACTGCTGGGGTCTTCACGAGTACTTTTCTATGTAACTAATGCAGCCACAGTATTCCCTACAGAGAGTATAAACACTAAGTAACAACCTCAACAGCTATGCATCCAAAATATTTCCAGTTTCCTAATGTACATATAAAAACAGGAGAAAAGGCGTTAGCAACAGTTACTGTGCAGTGGACCTTACACAGAGCCTATCAAAGAGGTCTCTGGAAACATCATCAGTACTGGGTCAGTAGGATTTCCCTTTCTCAGCTTGCAACTTTGAAACTGTTATAAGACTTAAAAAAAAACAACACAGTTTTCTTCCCTCAGTCTGTTTCATTTAAATAGCAGCCTCACCTTCTATAGTTTTGGCCTAACTAGAATGTAAAAGCTGATTATTTACAAACCAAAACAGTTGAGGGGTGACCTAAGTCACAGCAGCAGACCTTAAAGTTTGTCTTGAAATGGAGACAGCAGCAGACAAAATGAAACACACCTGTCATTGCAGCGTGAGAAGACAAACAAGCAGAGATTTACAATCAGTAAGTACTCCCAAGTCCTGTGCCACTGGGCAAGGAGCAGCACCACCGCCCCCTGAAACGAAGCAGAGGAATGCAGGTCTTATCCCAGCAAACAAAATACTGAGATGGAAGGCAAACCTCTCAAAACATTGCACACACTTAACACCTCTGAGGGACCGCACTGCACATACAGGAACTTTTTGTTCCCCTAAAATAGACCTGTAACACCCCCTCCAAAAAAAAAAAAAAGTTAGTCATCAAACGAACCAGACATGCACTCGAGAGCTTTCCACATCCAGGATTTCAGCTTTTTGCCGATTTCAATTTCAAGGCAACCCAGCATGCTTCAAACAGTACTAGACCTTCCAGGACAGAACTCAGGAGTATTTACAAAGTGCCTGCTGCATTCCAGGTCACTACCGGTCTCTCTGAAGATGAAGTATAAGGATCATAGTAGAGACCCTATTCAGAAAACAAATGAAAACTCAAGATTTAAAAATAGACCTGTCATTGCCCACAGCAAACTGCTACAACCATAACAGTTTTCTTAAATAAAAGAGTGAGATCCTGACAGATGAGCTTCAATGCACACCATAAAAACAGCTGAGATTTGCGAAAAGAACCGGTTCTCTTCTGAAAGCTCAATGCATCATTTCTGAAGAGTTTTTATACAAAAGTGCCAGTTCTCCAGCTCAGTCCAGAATCTGAAAGTTTCCGCCTCATGATGCCACCAGTAACAGCACTGTTTTGATGAATTAGTCCCTCCAGCACAGCTACATAAACCCCTACTCTTTCAGAACCTGATGAAGATGAGTTTTTCTCTCAATTTTTGGAAAATAAAGTGGTTTAGTCCCAGTTCCCAGTAAAAGTACTGTTGGAAACATGTTATTTTAACACATTTTTATAGACTAAGAGAATTGGAAAGACTTCCCAGGCAGCTTCCCCTACTATATTCATGCCCTAGATTTCACAGACCAGCATGTGGTTTTAAAAGCCTGGAGGTTAACAGGCAGATCTGAGCAGGCTGAAATGACTGCCTCCTTCTAGTGACCCATCCTCCACCACCAGCAAAAGTCTTGACAGGAGCTCAGGCAACAGCCGTGCCACCCCCTTTGTTTCCTCCTGAAATTCAAAGCTGCATGACTGTAAAGAAGCAGGCTGGTTTAGACCCCTGCTGACCCGCTGTGCGAAACGCCATCACACTTGGCAGTGGAAGAAGTGCCTTTAACAGATTCATATGCACAAGGGACCCCGGCCTGTAACTTTCTTCTTCCTACCAAGCCAGGGACCTTCAGCGTATTGACACTAGCAGTGCCAGCAGAGCCGCACTGAAAGAGCTCATTTTGACGTAGTGCAACTCCGCATCTCCAACCTGGATGAGTTTGTGTAGTTTAAATAAAATAGAAAGAGACCCAAATAACCGCCCCCCCCCGCACGCCCGGCGGCCGTGCTTACGGAGAACAGAGCACTACTGCGAGCCCCGCAGGCGTACCCTGCGACGGCGGCGGGACCGAGATCCTTTGTGTCCCTTCCCGCAGTTCAGGCACAACTCGGTGCGCGGGATGAAGCCGACCCCGGGTGCTGGGGAACGCGGCACCCCCAGCTCGTCTTTTCGCGAGAGAAGTCGCTTATTAGCTAAACCTTTCCCGTCTCGGGGGGCGAAC
>NW_010539368.1:12345-29403 GCF_000687285.1 Phaethon lepturus | reverse complement strand
GGTGGGATGCCCGATCCCGCGGGGCTGTGTAAATTGGGAGCACTGGGCTGTACTGGCAATCGGTGGAAAGGCGCGGGCAGCAGCCCAGCGGGGGGCCTGGTCAGTAAGGTATCAAGATGCGATCTTGAGCTTAAAGTTGACTTTACGAGGATGCCGACTTAATTCTAACTACAGCGAGCAGGTGCTCTGAACCGAGGCTGGCACTGACCCTAATCCCAGAAGACTCTCTACCTCTAAGCCATTTCTGTGCTCCCGTGCAGGGAAGGCTCAGAAACCGAGCCAGAATTACCTGCAACGAGGTTTACTCACAACCATCATGTGTGACTGTCGAGCCTTCACAACGATTTTCCTTTTGCTTACAGATCAAGATGTTCTTCAAATTCTAATTAAATGTAGTTTCATCATTTCGTATAAGTGTATATGGAATTTATGAGATTTTTTTCCTAATGTATGTCAAAAAACAGTTTTTGGAGAATGTCGAGAGGAAAATAAAAAAGTTTTACAGTAATACTAAGAAAAGTGCCTTTGTTCTACAAGAAAGAGCTCCCATTAGCTGAATTGGTAACATGAGACAATGGGACAGAAAGAAAGATTTAAGATGAGTAGCTTAATAACTAAGAAAATAAATGGCTCTAAGATCAGAAAGATAAGTTGAGCTGAGTCCATCAGAAGAGCAGTGTTTATGTTGGATCTGATGCAAATAGGATGCTCATGGAGGAGAAGGAAAAATGCAGTGCATCTTGCTTTGTGGAGGAAGCCAGCTCCGTGTGATGGCCTCTCAGATTCAAGTGCAGGCTCTAAGAGAACAAAAAGGACATAGACTGAGGTAGAATGGCTGGTGTTTAACAAGCTATATTCTACTATGTAAGATACTGCTTTCAGGTCAATCAGTAATCAAGCAAAAGAGTCACAGAACTAACTATATCCCTTGTACTCTTTCTGATCATAGGATAAACACTCATCATTGTCTTGTAGCGCACGGCATGTTACTATGCTTACTCTATACTTCTGAAGCTGCCCATACCTGTCCTTGTCCCCTGGTAGCCCAGGAACCAGTCGATAGTCCCAATGAGAAACTGTATTCTCGGAAAATGCATCTATTCATGGGCTGTTAACGAGACTTTGTTTGCACTAGCACCATGTGATGCAGTCACCGCGGTTGTGTTACAGAAAGGGTTGGAATAATACACCTCACATCCACAAGAACATGTGCTCGGGCAACAAAGCCACTTGTATAAATTAATTTTAGAAAAATCAGCAAGCATGTATTTTTCCATTAGTCCAGTCTTTTCTTTTTCTGCTAGCATGAGCCAAATTTGTTTGTATAACTGTGGTGTAGAGATGTTTCCCCCAAGGATTTTGCACTGTGCTTAATCACAGCTTACGAAGTTTATCTAGTTTTTTCTGCTTCACTGCACTGAGATCAAAATGGCTGGAAAGCATTCACCTGTAGAAGTAGTCTGCCCACACTACTGTTAAACAGTAAGCACGTTTTACTCTATCTGTAACTTTGTCAGATAGCATTGCTGATACAGTAATGTCTTAAGACCGAAAATCATTTGGTGTCAGCTGAGAGAAAAGGTGCATCTTTGACTAGAACAGTAGCTGCTACGTTGCAGCTATTGCCAGTGCTCAGGGTTGCATCAGAGTAAAGTAAAGATGATCCAATATAACTCTTGATTGTAGCTGTTTAGGCACTATTCTACAATCCCTGCAAATACTTCCATCACGTTCTTCCCCATCAAAACAAATGAGATATATGAACAAGAAGAATAGATGCATAAAGACAAGGTAAACGTGTGACACACAGAAAATCCCACGAGCCCCAAAACAAAACTAACCCCCCAATCCGTAGGACACAGCAGTGTAAAATACCAGCAGCAAGTCTTCCTTTCTAAACAAACTGAGGACCGTGCCGTAACCTTGCAGTCCGAACTGAACCGACACATCGCCTGCATAGCCTTCAAAGCAAGGGAATAAGAAAAGATCCACTTGGGCCTCTTCCAGTCAAACTGTTACCAGACACATCAACAGCTGTACAGGGGAGATTTTGATCCCCAAAAGTTATTCCCATCCTTGTCCCTTTCTTAACTAGAATTAGCATACGTAGTATAACAGCACCACACCATGTGCCCAGGAAACAGTGATTTCAGAAGAGATGATGAAAGTATTCTTCCTTATTTTAAAGTGATATGCCAACTGCTGAATTTTTCATTATGTTTTCGGTCTAGGTTTCAAAGCACTTCCCTCAGGGAATACATTGCCCTGTAATACTCAGCAGAAGATATAACAGGAGAAGTGAAGCAAAAACCAAGCTCCTATCAGAATCTTCGTATCTTTCAAAAACCCAAGTTTGCCTTAAATACCTCAAGACAACATTTCAAAAGCCACATAAGAGGCATTTCTTGCTTCTCATTTCCATTTTAAGAAACTAGCTTGTCAGATGGCATGAGCTTAAGGGAGTTTACACTGGAGGTAATGGGTATTTCTGAAACTTAAATCCTTTTGGAGACATGGGCGTCCTTAGCACAGCTTCTGGGAGAGAGAGGCATCCTGAAAGCAGTGGAAATGATACATCACAGCAAGAGCGTGGGAGCAAGGGAATGACCTCAAAAAGCGGGGCAATGACAGGCAAGTGTGGAGCAAAGTTAGACACATCTCTCCTACTATTATCAGTTACTAATGGGTTCATTTCTTGGGGGCAGAGACAGGTTTCCTTGAGTGCCATGAGCCATGGAAACCAAGAAGGTTTAGGCGGTCACTAGACATGGTGCAATCCTAATCCTTAATTTGTTCCTACTTGAAGGTTTTAGAGAGAAAAAACTCTTTAAATCTGGACATACCTTTTGTTTCTAGGCACTTACCTGGGCATAAGGCCATCAATACTCTGCTTCCAGCGTACCCACCTGCTTGTTTCCTTATTTTTATTTCTCTCTTATCTCCTCTGTCTGTGTTTTCTTTGCTGCCCTTTGCCCATTCCACTTAGAAACAAGTCCTTTGTGACTGTCTCTGAGGTTTTCACACAGAGCCTAACACAAAATAGTAATGAGAAATGGTGCATTTATCTTCACGAATCTTTGGATCCATTCCCTGTATTTCACTTATTTGTAATGAATATGCAAGTGAGAATATTGCATTTGGGTAAAGAGAAATAACAAGATGAAGTACTTATATCCCAGTAATATTCTGGAAGAGATGACCAGAAAGCATTAGCTGCAGCCAACAACTAGAACAACCCCAAACAACCCAAGGTACAGCTCTCAAATTGTAAAATTTTGTCTAAAATAAGCTTGCCACTGTGCACTTGCAGTACCCCTAGGCAGGAATGGGAGTGCCACCTGTAGTTAGGGCTCCTGTGTGAAGTGCTGCTTTCTGCTGCTGAGTAACTCTGCTGAAGCAGGAGTTGCAAATTTTCCTAGAAAATGTCTTTCTTAAGCTGTGGGGATGTTGGTTTAGTTTTTGGTCTGTTTTGCCTTGTGAAAAAGTTTAGCTAGAACAAGTCAGTCATGGGGAAAAAAAATATGGATTTTTTTTTTACTACAGGGTTTTTTGACAGCTGGACACTGCCTTTGTCAAGTGCGCAATGTTCAGTGGCACAGGTATGATCTCCTCAGATCAGCTGAGCATTCTCTGTCCACAGGCTTCGCCCTTGGAATTCAATCGTGCCCTTGAATTCTCCAGGGCTGCTGATACAGTCATTATCTGGTTTTGTTGACACTCACCAGGGAAGAGATTGGAGTTAAGCAATCTGGGTGAAATGCAGAGGAGTGAGAAATGGGACAAGACCTTAAAAAAATATATATATATATATAAAGAAGAAGGAAAGTATTTGGGAATGGGGTAGGAGAGCCAGGATTCAGGCACAGAGAATAAAGGAGATCAGGAGCTAAAACAGGGCGGGCAGGTAGAGGCAGGCAAAACATCTGTCTCACCATTCAGTGCCACTTACAGCACTTCCAACTCGTGATGGCTTTCAAGTCTCTACATGTTCAAGTTATCTTCCAACAACAAAAGGAAACCCACTACTGAGGACTTACTTTCACATTGCTGATCATCCAGTTTAGGGCCAAACATGTGGTCAGGCGTTAGATTTCCTTTCCTCATGTCTTTGTTTTCCTGGAGATGGGGAAAAGGCATTAAATAAGGGAATGTTAGAGCTATGGAGTCAAACAGTATTTATACTAGGTCAAATTAGTATTTATGAATACAAACTGAAAAATTTCAGAATTAAGTTTAGCATCAAATTTCAGCAAAAAGGTATTATAGTGCTGTCTTTGTAGTCAAATGCTACTACTTGTATCTGTGTTTCATTCAGTGCACAGGATTGTCGCTATGAGTAAGGACTGCGTGATGAACAAGCCAAGAAACTACAGGATAAGAACCATAAGGTTTTCCCTTAAGAAAATTGAATACTATTTTGGATAGTTGTCTTTTTTTCCTGTCTGCCAGAAGCTTTTTTGTGATACTGAATAACTCACTTAAACCAGAACCTGCCCACTAACCATTACTTTCATTATAACAAAATCTTATCTCATCTGGAATCAGACCTGGTGCTACATCCTCTTTTCTCCTTCAGGAAAAGAGGCCAACCACTTGGGACTTTTGAATTATGTATTCCTTAGACATTTGGTTTAACATAAAGGTAAACATTCAACTCACAACTAAAACCACCAATCCTTCTTCTTTCCAGGCTCCTCATTCAGTCTGAAGTTTTTCTTTCTATTGGTACAGGTAATTCCATTCAACTCTTTCCTTCAGCTAACAAATCAACAGTGTCAGGCCGTACCCCATGAGAAGCTGAGTTTTCTCCAGCCTGCAACCCTGCCCTACGTTACTGTTTCGAGTTTCATCACTTGACTCAATCACCGTCTCCATCTCCATTCCCCAGTTCATGATTTGGGAAAAAAAATCCAGTTGGCACCACTGGGACTTAAGCCCAAGTCCTTTCACAGGAGCAGTTGAGGGCTTTTGCAGGTTTGTTTTCCCTTTATTCCATTTCTAGGCGGTCGGTATGAGGACACCAGAGGCCAAATTTGTGGGATTGCTGAACCAAATTTGTGAAGCTGACTGATACGGTGCATTAAATTAATGAAACAGTGTAAAATGCTAAGTATTCTGATAACCTGGGGTGTCAAAAAATAATGGCCACCTCTAGTGTTTTTTACCTTAATTTCTTTTGGCAGTGTCTTATCTGTAAAATATCAAGAATTACAGCTAAATAATGCAACACTTCATTTTGCAAGGACATAATAAAAATAATCCTTCATATTTATAAAACACCCTCATACTACATCATAAAATTGTTTGTGAGGAAACATACTATGTTTTCAGGGTAGCTTAGGTACTCTATGTTAAGTATGTACAGCAACAGTACCTTGAATAGGAAAGATAGAAACAGTAAGCAAATATCAGTAGCAATTTGAATATATTTGTATTCTTATATTTATTCCTAATCATACCAAGGAAAGGCATCACTTCATGTGAGCCGTTACCTTGCTAAGGATATTAGGTAAGTGCAAATGCGCTGCATAATACTTTGATTTATATGGCATTTTACTTTTTAAATGAGCAGCATCCCCTTAATGAGGTAGATTTGAAGCCATTATGATCCATTAAAACAGTTGTACGTGTCTGATAGTAGATTCCCTGATATCTTTCCATTAAGATTACTTGATTTGGTCTAGATCTGGGGTTTTTTTGTTCTTTTTGAACTACATTAACCATGGATGCCCCTACCAATGCCTTAGCTGTTGGGTTTGTGGTGGTGTTAACAAGGGTACATTTTGACAATACTGATTTAAAAGCCAAATCGGAGGGTTTGGGAACTCCAGCCTCTACTTCAGAGAGTCCGTATCTGGATTTCTTCTACCTGTCTATTTATCCAACTTTACTTTTTCTTACAAATAAAGCCTTGTTCACCACCATCTTTCTTCCTAGGCACAACAAGCAGCACTGAACTTTATTTGGAGCTTGTCACCCCTATTCTGTTACCAGCCAAATGGAACGCTGTTGAGTGACACAGTGGACTCCACAACCACTACTGGCAAGTAAACACGCTGTCTCTACATCTTCAAGTCAGGAGAATATTCTCTTGTTAAATAGATTTTGCAGCCTGCTAAGAAGAATGACATGTAAGCCTGCCAAGAAGAATAAGAATAAAAAGAGCCACATACTGGTTAAAGAATTTTAGGATTTACTACTCCATAAGTGGTGTACTCTTATTGAGGATGTTCCATTTTGAGAGCCTCAGTGCATACGACAGGTTATGGGGCCAGAGCAGAGTCATAGCACTGAGACGAAATGCTGGAAATAATTATTGCTTCCAGGCAGGTAATATATTTGCCTGTAAAACAAATATTTACTTGTAAATGTGGTTTGTTGGTGTGACAGCTATAAAACAGGCTTTAACAGTTTGCCTTTTGCTAATTTACATACAATAAAAGTGCATTTACATAACACTAAGGAACACACCTGTAAAAACACGGAAGTGTGCAGTTACCTTAAAAGTGTACTGTTGAGGTGGCATGGTATTTAAGTGAAATATATGATGCATTTCTGTTTTAACTGCATGTTTCCTTGGGTTTGTGGGTTCATGTCATGGCCTTAATTGCATTTAAAAGCAGGTTTGGGGATGTGAACTTCCTTTGTAGCTTTAACTTCCCAAACTAAAATAGAATGCAAAACTTAGGCATCATTAAAAGAGAGACAAAGGAAAGGGAACTGCTAGTAGGTCTCAGCAGCTGGGATAATCTCCCACGGGGAGAGGTGGAAACCTTATTCCATGAGTCATTTAATACCAAATAAACAAAGTAGTGGAGAATAAATTGTAAGGCATGATTTTTTGTTGTTGTTGTTCATCGACAGAGGGAGGGCTACTGGACTTAATGGAGCTTTTTGGTTTTAAAGTTCTGTAGCAGTAGTAAGCATGGACAATATTATGGATATAGTTTTTCTTTATTTCTCATTGTCATTTTGGTTCTTGCTGTAATGTTAATATAGTAAAGGCATGAGTATCTTTAGCCCATGCACTGTGAAGTAAAGCTTTATTTGCAAGATCGAGCCCTCAAGAGTTGCTAAAATTCAGGATCCTCTTAGAAAGTGGCCATCAGTGATGTAGTTACATAATGTTTTAATTACAATTCCATGAAAGGTTTTGCATACCCAAATATCACAGGTCCTGCTTTTAAATGCTACGCTTTAGTGACAAAGCTCTGAGGAAGGCAGCTGAGTAAGTTGTGTATGCTGGTGCGGCATGCTTTTGGTCTCCAGTGGAATCCAGTGGACTGATAGAAGGCAACAAATAACCCCTTTGCATCGGTACAATAGGAGCATGTCTGTAATCAAACATAATTATGGAATCACTACCAGTCAGAGCTCTTACAGTCTTGCTTGTAAACAAGAACAGCATTATTGCAACATTTATTACTCTCAAGAGTAACCTGAGATTTATGGGTCTTTGTAAGGAAAAGCATTATTTGGCTAATTTATCTAATCTATCTGTTTGTTCTTTCTTTGAGAGATCAGGACAGTTCCAGTGAAGTACGTCTTCAGATTCTTCATAGTCTTAAATGACAAAAAGCCCACACGTTACTTGAAGAAATTCTTTTGAAGTTTGTCATATGCAAACTTGGACTGACCAGCCAGGTAGACGTAGGCACACATAATTTCCCTGGTGCTTAAGATATTATTGCAACCGCTACTGGTGGAGATATAACTACTATATTCAAATAAACAGTTGAAATCAGTGTTGTCATGCAGAAGTTGAACTCTTTGATGTAATTGTTCAGCTATGATAAGGCCAAGATGAAATGCCTTAAGGGGAAGACCTTCCCTCTAGTACTGAGTTACAGGTTTGGCTCTTCCAGCAGACACTGCATCTCTGTTATATGAGAGGGAGTGTTAAACAGAAAGTGTATTTGGAAAAAGAATGATACGAGATAACTCATCATAAGAAGTGTAGAGAAAGGGAGTAAGTAAGTGCAATTCATCATGCAAGGGTAGAAGAAACTGTATCATTTAATTTTGGAAAGAAGAAGAAATTTTTTGTGACTTCTTAGCTCACAAGGGGACAGAAGACAGCTTTGAATTCAGAAGTGCAAGTGGGTGGGAAAGCAATGGAAGAAGAAAAAGCTTGTTACCTTAAAAATGTTACCTTAAATGGTTTGGAAGCCAATTAATAAAACCACCTCAAAGCTCCCCAAGGGAATTGCGTGTATTGTTCTACAAGCTACATAGATGATCTGTAGAGTTGATCTGGAGGGCACGAGAGCTGACACAGACTACTCCCCATACCAAGCCTCTGAGGTTAGGAGAGTCAGCTCCTCTGTTTGTGTGTATGGCAACAGTTCTGCCAAATACTTCTCAGATACAGCAGCTTTATCAGTGAGAAGGATCTAGGCTGCCATGCAAAGATAATCCTCCCAGTGGTGTGTCAGGCTTGAGGGAGGGTGTGATTATCATTCCAGAGGAGTGTAATGTGAACCTGTGCCTTGCGCTCAGCCGAGTGGTGGCTAGATCAAGGAGCCTTCTTGTGCTTTGCTCACTCTTTCTTTTCTTCTCTTTCTGTTTTTCTTCCTTTCTTTTAGCAAACAACTTATCTTCATATTAACTTCTTTTATCATGTACATTTAAGATGTCCAAAGCATGAACCAATGGCCCAAGGCATGGATCCATGGAAATGGATCTCCAACTAGACCATCAGCAGAGTACTAGGTAGATGGGAGTTTCCCATCTTGGGGTGCTTGGATGGCTGCTGGCTCTGATTAGCATCTTACAATGGCAAGTTTTCTCTGAAAACAGTCTGGTGGAGTCTTTCACTGGACTGAATCAGCTCTGCTAAGCCTGGTGTTTTAAGACTTCTTTACCACACAAAGCTCTGGTCCCCACGTAAAAGTGACGTGGCATTTCCACAGCTTTGCTTGAATGGGTCTTGAAGATGGATGTTGCCTGTTGTGTCACTTCAAGGAAGCAGGCCCTCATCTAATGAACTCAGGTGTCTGATCCCCCAGGTCTCCTGAACTCCTTTTTTTTTTTCACAGGAAGAGCAAGCACATCAAACACCAGACGGGAGAATGGCGATCCTCTAACCACATTGGGCTGTGCTTATTTATGGGTTATAATCCAGAAACAAAATACTTGTGTGTGTTTGGGTTTTTTTTCTGGTCTTGCAGGTCCAGTGGTAATAATGGAGTTGAGCCTAGAATTTAATACACACAAAAATATAGAAAAGTGAGGCTGACAAAACCCAAGATTAAACAAATAACCACTGCATGACAACAGCAAGTGAGCTTGATTTTATTAAAACCAGAGAAATTTCTGTACTGAAGCCCCTTTCCTCACTGCAGGCTGCATAAAGGAAGGGGCAGAGGCAGCTGCAACCACCTCGGCTTCAGAGATGGGGCTCCCAGTAGGCAGTCCTGCAAGAAAACATCTGGCTGGTCTTAACAAACATTATTTTCTAGAATGTTCCCTGAGCTCTGCTGGCAGGGAAATATGCCTGCCTTATGAGCGAGAACATAGAGGCAGTTCTCAAACAGCACATGGTTTGACTTACAAAAGCTTTCCTTAAGGGCAGAATTAATTATATATCATACAGATCTATTATATATTCTGTTTATACAATTATAAAGCATTATGGTTAATTAGTTGTGGTACAGACTCCTGAAGCAGAATCTGGTTTAGAGAATAAACAAAATGCTCAGTCAGCTGCAACGGTGGTTAACAACTTGCACTTTCATATCACCTTTCACACTGAACTCTCTTGAAGTGATTTATAAGTTATGCAATCCAGTGGGCTTGACTTCCAGATTTTGGGGTTTTTTTTGTTGTTTTATGTAAGATTAGAATATGCTGATCTGAAATGGCCTGGGATTCTCACACCTTTAAGACATTAAATTCAAATCCCTAGCCAACTTTAATTCAATTGTTTTTCCTGTTCATTGTCATAGCACCTGTGTGACGTAGTGGTCAATCGTGATCCTATTGTGTCTGGCATTGTATATTCATGGAATATAAATACTTCTCCATCCCCTTTTCCTCTCGTGATAGATACAGGTCTGACTGTCAGCAGTGGGAATCTCTATCTGCCTCACTATCCCAAAAATAGGGGTGAAATCTGATTGTGAAAAGATTTTGATTGCACTGAAGTGTGCAATACTACAAAGGTTTGATTTTCAAACTATATTTTTACATTGTTTTAATGAGATGAAATGGGCTGACATGCCACAATATTAATGCCTCAAACCATCTGACATCTTTGAACTTAATTACTTTTTTGCCATCACATTATTTAGCACCGAGTCTTATTGTTGTGTATATGCTGCTACAGGTGTCCAGGGTGAATAAGTGTTTTTGGAAATTTCATCAGTGTCATGTGAGTAAAGCTAAAAAAAAAAAAAATTAGTATTATTTCTTGTGTCATGGCATGTTGTACTGGTTACTGTGCACACCCAAAAAAAAAAGCAGTTCTTAAAGCAAAAGCGCTTGTAATATTTGTAAAAGAAATTGAATTAAAAAAGAAGAAAACAAGAGCGGAGTATGTATTCAGTGTAGACGAGATGTCTATACTGCAAAATGTAGCACACAACATATTTACAAATCTAGATATAAATGAAAAAGAACACTCCCCACTGAAAATGCTGCAGACCGATTCCAATTCTCAGTTTTCTAAATGCATCATGAAAGTAGTGGGATTTGAGATAACTTTGAAGGAAGGCTGTGTAGGTTTTTTTACAGTCTATTTTTGGGATAGTTTTCTAGAAGAAATCCTGAAATATGTGTATGAAAGAACTTCTGGGAAAGAGATGTATGGGCAACTGAAAATGGCATCATCAGCTTGGAACAACAAACTGCACAGTAAGATACAAGGTAAGATTATAGATGAGTGCCCAATGGATGCCCCTAACTTGTATTCAAAATAGCAGTAAAGGGGAATGCCAGGAAAGAATAGAAAGACAGGCTGATAAAATCATAGAAAGAATTCAGGAAGGTCATCTTGATTTCACTGTTTTACGCTCAAGGGGAAACCAGGTATGTGCAATGCAAAGTGGAGAACTTGCATTGTAGACATGCCAGTTGCATTGATGCAATCACAAGAAATCACCTAAGAAAACACAAGTAGAATAGTAAGAAGTACAAATAAAGCCTGGTGAGCTATCTGTTGAAAGAGAAAGCTAGGATGGAGATCTCCCATGGCTGAAAGGGAGGTTAAGGAATTGGCAATGATTTGGAAAAGAAAACAAGAAAAAACGGAGAGTCAAGAGAGGACAAGATTTCAGAGTCACGCTATGATCAATAATGTCACAGGCTGTGGAGATGGAAGGAGTCCTGAGGTTCGGTCACATCATTAGTAGTGACCTCAGAAGAGGTGAGTGGAGTGTACACAGCTGAAATTAGAGACAACTTGGGAAAAGGTGAAGTTGGCAGAAAGCCATCTGAGGTAATTTTTTCAGGCAATGCACTATTTTATTTTATAATTTATGGACAGGAGGAAAGCTCGACAGAAATGCGAGAGCAAAATGAGGTCAAATGTAGGATTTTAAAAAATATGAATGAGGCAGACATCCTTCTATGTTATGTTGCAATGGCCATGAAGAGTTAAAAAAAAACAAAGAACAAGGAAAATAAAACCCAAACAAATAGAAAACTACAGGATTACTGGTAAAGGAGGAGGGGTAAAATGAAAATCTGATAAGAATTGCCAGGACAAGGGATTGGGAGAGAGAAGAAAAAGTGGGAGAGTGGATGAAAGGAGAAAGAATGTGGATTTGTTGATTAGTTCTTCTCTTGAAAGAACTGATAACATGGATAAGGAGATGGCAGAGGTGTGGGAGATGGCAGAGGTGTGTGAAGTTGATTTCATGAGAGAATTATTTGAATTACATGTTTGTATTTTACAAAAGCAAATGTTTTTTCATATTATAAACATGGAGAAGTCATTACTTAATTTGAATCAATATGACAATTATGTAAAAAGTAAAAAACTTTTTCCAATCTCATGTCTGAAGTATAAATAATGCTAAGGTCCTTGGATGGTGACAGAAAGTTTTAATATTATCATGAATTTGTGTGGGGACTGATTATTTTCCAAGCAACTGTCAGAGAGCCAGTTTTTGTCTTCTGCCACTCGGGAAGTATGTGTTTGTGTAGACGAAAACAAGATGACATTTTCAAAAATGTTACTCCCTATTATATATTAACATTTGAGTTAACACAAAGAGATTTAAAAACAATTAGAAGTCCTGTTCTTGTGTTTTATGCAGGTGGAAGTCCACTTTTGCTATTAGTGTTTTGCCAGCTCCCAGGCATCTCACTGCTTCCTCAATGGCCCTGTGATAAATAGCCCATAACTGCTGTGTACACGTCATTTTGTGTAGCTGCTTATTATTCTTAATACCTATAAATTAAGCTTCTCGCTGCTTAATTTTAGCAGTGACAGTGATCAGACATAGCAGGGTAGAAGAGATTTCGAAGCTTGGCTTCTACATCCAACAGTCTGAAAAGCTGGAATATTCCATCCGGTGGAGGTTTAAGTTCCCAAGTAAAAGAGCTTTTCTTCTTCCAAGTGGCAAATTTTCCAAAGAAGAGTTCTGATTTAAAAATTCCTGTTGAACAGTTTATTAAATTTAAATTTCTGTATTTTATTGGTATTTTCCATATATACAAGGTAGCTATGCTAAATGACACTAAAAATATCCCACTTTATTATATGCAAGTGAAGAATTTTAACTGGTATTAGTTTCATAGAAACACTCAAGAACTTGAATAACTGTACAAGAGTCTCACGTACAAGCCACTATGTAAGAAATAACTATAAAGTTTATGAGAACAAAGACCACATTGGCTTAGCTTTTGCAATAGCTTATTAATTAAGGTATTTAGAAACTGTAATACATACACTAGTGTGATCACTTTGATCCTTTGATCCGGGCATTGGGTTGCATCAAACGGACATCGCTGTAACATCCGAGTGCCACGTTAATACACGCCTCTCACTTTTCAATGTTTATGATAGGCAAGCAGGCCTTTTGTATTTGTTTATCGGCTTTGTTAAGTGTGCCCATAGTCCAACACTATCGTTCTGAGGTTGTCTTAGTGTTTGGGAAATCCCTGCTTTGCCCAGAGCTAGCACAGCCCTCGGCAGCCCAGCTGTATCCCTCAGCTAGCGTGGGCTCTTGGAGCCGCTGGCAGCGGTAACAGCTCCACGCCCACAGAAATAAAAAACAGCTTTACTTCCCTCCCACCGCCTTTCTACTCCTGTGCAGGGGGAAGGAAAGGGCATTTAGTTCTGAAACTAGAGAGAGTTCAGGTAATAGTTGCATTTTAGGAACAACTTAGAAGATACACGTATTTCAGGCAGTTCCCACCAGCCCCAAAATCACAGCTTGTAGCGCATCACTCCCCACAGCAGCCGTACACACTTGATAGAAAAGTACTGGGCTGAGCCTACATATAAATGAAAACTTAACACGTTCAAAAAGTAACATAAATTAAAAGTACAGAACTAGCTGTTACAAGACATTTAGGTTTGTCCTGAAACCACCATTTTCTTTCAAGATGTGCAGCATACTCACGAGCACACAGCAGCAGCTCCAAAAACCATCGTCCTCCAACATTCCAACTTTTATGGGAGATTAAAAGGATTCTTCAGAACAAGGAAACCTGAATCTTTAGAAGAAAAACATTGATTATAAAAGTACAGTTATGAATTCATATAGATTCAGCGAGAAAAGGGAGTGCGTAGTAGTTACATGATAGAATTTTAAGAAGACCAAGGAAGTTATTTTGTTATATATCAACAGTTTGGAAAGAGAAACCTTGATTTTGATCTACTGTTATCAAAATAATAATGATACATTGATAGAATAACAACATAATAAGGGTGATCTGATACAGTCTGTAGCTTATTTAAGGAAGAAACCTCTACAAGAAATTAATTGGAAGATGAGAGTCAGAATTACTGGTTAAGTTTTATATTCTCGTATCTTATTTTCCTCCTGAGATACTAAGCATATGATATACACAGAAGAATATGTAGCTATTTGCACCAATAAAATGTGTCAATGGATTTCCTATGAGATGCTTTTTCATGCTTTACTAAATCAATCCTAAATGGCTCTAATTATATATGATTTCTTAGAACAAGTCTTTGGTACTGGTTACAGCACATTTACTCTTGAAAGGCAAAGAACTCTGACCTAAGGTAATTCTGCCCTTTTGAAGTGTTTATTTGTGAGTATCCTTATTGCTGGTATTACGTACTCTGTAGTTGTCGTGTTGTCATTTTTTTGCAGAACGGGTATTTCCTGTCTCTCAGTCTATAGTGAGATAATCTTTCATTTCTTGTGTGAGACTAATACTGCTCTCCACACAGTGGACTTGCACGTAGTATCAATGGAAACACAGTGTCTGCTGCCCCTCGGAGTAAGGCATGTCTCTCTTCACTGGTCTTTTTATAATCACATCCAGAAGATCAGAGAGCGCTTTATCATTGTCCCTTTCTTGCCTAGGAAAAAGTCCTTCAGCAGTCCACCCTCCTGGCTTCACACCTGTACTACCTTTCCTGGAACAGTATTCCAGTCTAGAAATAAAACACTTTACAACTGCTTTTAGTCATGTTCATGTTTAATATTTTGAAGGGGTATAGTGATACACAAAAAAATTGCAAAAAGATAGCATGCATTTGGGCAGCGTCTTCTGTTTTCATGTGAAGTGTTGACTATTTTGTACTAGATTCCGTGCTGCAAACCATATTACCAGCCCAGTGAATCCATAATACCACAGAATTTTAATTTCTTAACTACTCGAGTTGACATGGATGGTAAATGACATTATGCATGAAATTATTTGCTTAAAACATACATGGCATATGTGAGTTGGCACACTTGGATCCACAGCTGCAAGCTGAGATCAGCCCTCACTCTCTAGAAACGATCAAGGTTGATTTCAAAGGACTGATATAAGAGGCAGAAGTTTGGTTTTCTAATGTAGGAAAGTCAGAATAATATTTGTCTTTGCAATGGGGTATGCTCTGTAAATACCTAGCTTGATAAGATTGAGCTGGCATTTTTCTAGTCTCTTTCTTTTTGAAGCTGTATCTCCTTTTCACAACCAAAAGTCTCTCAAACAGGTTGGATAGATCATAAATACAGAATATATAAATTGTAGATGAAAAAATAATCTATGACACTACCACAGTAACACAGTGGAACCAAAAGACTACCTTGATCCATGGTTTCTGGGAAATATGTCCCTGGCATGAAATGCGAGCACACCATGAGCTCTTTGCACAGCACAAGCACACACACAGCCATGGTCCAGCTCACTACGCGGCTGCAGTAATGAACTACTGAGGGACAAACGGGGAGCATGTGCTTGGGCCCCTCTTTCTTCTCGCAGGAGGATGTGGGTCCCCCTCACCAAGCATGTCTGGGCCGGCATGTAAGGGCACACCGCAGTGAAAAATACCTCGGATACTGTGTGCAGTTTTGGACTTCTCACTACAAGAAAGACATTATGGTGCTGGAGTACATCCAAAGAAGAGCAATAAAGCTGGTGAAGATTCTGGAGAACAGGTCCTATGAGGACCAGCTGAGGGAACTGTGGTTGTTCAGTCTGGAGAAGAGGAGGCTGAGAGGAGACCTTATCGCTCTCTACAGCTACCTGAAAGGGGGTTGTTGCGACGAGGGTGTTGGTCTCTTCTCCCAAGTAACAAGTGATAGGACAAGAGGAAACTGCCTCAAGTTGCACCAGGGGAGGTTCAGATTAGATATTAGGAAAAATTTCTTCACCAGAAAGGTTGTCAAGCATTGGAACAGGCTGCCCAGGGAAGTGGTTGAGTCACCATCCCTGGACGTATTTAAAAGACGTGTAGATGTGGTGCTTAGGGACAAGGTTTAGCGGTGGACTTGGCAGTGCTGGGTTTTCAGTTGGACTTGATGATTTTAAGGGTCTTTTCCAACCTAAATGATTCCATGATTTCTGGAAAGAATAGAGCGCCAGAAAAGATTCCTCCCAGTGGCACAGCTCATCCCACAGTTCCTGCCGACACAGTGCCAACCTGCCACCTTCTGCAGTGGGAATGAACCCAAAAATTCTTTCCTACCTCTCTGGCAGTACCTTTTATCCCGATAAGAGCAGCTGCATGTCACCTGTTATCAAGAGAGTGGTTGCTGGCCAAGAGACCTGTGTTACTGCCTTCTGTTTTTAAGCTTTAATTTTCACCTGCTGTGGAGAGATAAAATGAATTCCAGTTTAGCTTGATGATCCTGCCTGCACAGGTGTGCTGTAAGGAATCCACTGTGGTGTTCAGCTAGGTGAATGTTTTAGGTGACTACAGTAATTATCAAAAGTACTGGTTTGAGTTCCCCCCCAGTTTAATCTGGATCAGATTTGCCAAATAGTTTCAGCGGACATTTTTTCCTAGTAAGTAAAGCTGGACGAGGGAAAGGAAAGGCTTCTGCCTCCTTTGGTGCAATGCCTGGCACTTGAACTGATGCAGAACACGGGTGCTGTATATTCAAGACCCTCCTGTTCAAGAGATTATTTGAATTCAGATTTTTAATTTCTTACCTAAATTAGTCCTCTAATTATCATGTTATTAGCTTTTCCTGGGTGGGGTTCTCAGTCCCTGCTCCTGATACTGGTGTATTTTGTGTATGTAATTAAACATCCAGGGTGGAGCAGCACCTCGGCAAGCAGGACAAAGGGGAAGGTTAGGAGGAGCTCCAGGTCATCACCCTGAAGTTGTCCACTGCAGGCTCTTCTGCCCTTCCTGCCTGGGGAAGGGAGGCAAGAGCCAGTGCCTTTTCTTCTCTGTCATCCTTCTTTCCATCCCTTTGGCAGAGGAGGAAAAAAATGCGGGCGACACGTAAGGGGTCTGTGTCTCACAGGGATGGGCATGCACTCCGACGGACCTAATATTTATTATGAATTTCATACAGAAGTTGGATGGAAGAGTTGAAGCAGGAGAGACTGAGGGAGATTCGACTCCAAGCATCCTGTCTCCCAAGGCTGGAGGATGCCTCCAGATTTAACCCAGGTTCTTGCATCTCACTGAGT
>NW_010539368.1:0-12314 GCF_000687285.1 Phaethon lepturus | reverse complement strand
ACGCAGGTGGAACCCCCCACTCCAAATTTCTGTGAATTGAGTCCTTTGACTCCTCTTGTTCTAGCTACCTCTAAATAAAATAGCTAACTTCCTGTCAAATGGAACAACTTACTCCAATTGGGACTTTTTCATGTTTTATTTTCATCAGGAAAAATTGAAAAATTTTATTTTAAGTAAGTCTAAACAAATCTTATTTATTTTTTCAGTTTGGCAACCGATCTGAAAAAATAATTCGCACAGTTCTAGTTCCACTTTTATCACTCAACAGTTTCTATAAATATAGCAATTAATTTGCACTCTAAAATAAGTTAGTACAGCAAAAGAACCCTAGGATACAAAAGTACTCCTAGGTGATTTCTCTCTGTGTTAGTACCAGCTGTGTCGGCTAAATTAGGCCATCTGTAGCACCCTTGTAATCTACAATTTTTAAATTCCCATCCAGCTACACCTCTACCACTCCTTTGTTTTCAGTGGCATTAGACAGGATTAACTGAAGAAGGAATTGAGTCTTCCAAGTTAATTAGAACATTGTTGATGATGACCAGGAAGGCGTACTTAGAAGCTATGGGTAAAGAGATTTAGATGCTCAACATGGGGCAATTGTGCCCAGGCTTTCAAGCTCCTGATCTACGGAAGAAAAATGCTTCTGGTTTCTCGTGGCAGTGAACCTGCCAGCTAAAGGCTGAGTGAAGTATATCTGCTTCGGCTTCCCCCGCAGGCTCCCGTCTTCTCCTTCCTCTGGAGGCTCCGTCTTCTCAATCTGGTGCTGCTACATCTTTAATAAGATCAATAATCTTCCTTGCGTTTAGCAGCTTCATGAATCCTGATTAAGCTCCATGACAGTGGCTGTGTATTAAGAATAATAGGCAAGAAGAAGACTTTAGTGTCTCAATCCGTGAGGCATGATAGTTTCTTCTTTAGGCAAACTGTTATTGATTTGGTCTTGGGTTTTCTCAGCGTGGCCTTTGTAAATAAAGTGCTAGCACACAGTACTCTTGCTCTACGGCTCCTCTTCCCTGCAGACCAATGCTTTCTGATGAAAACTTACTTTAATTGTTCCATGACAACTAACGTGTTTAATTAAGGCTCACATGGCTATGTCTTCAGCAAAAAAATGTTACGTGCTTATAAGAATTAATATAGTAAGAAATCACAAAGGTACAATCAGGAGCAAAAAATCAGAATGGTCCGTAGCACTGCCTTTCAATCAAACACCAGTGTGTGAGTTTCTGTGTGACATTAAAATTAAATTAAGAATTTTGGGGAAAAAAGCCTGGTAACTGACAGGATACGTCATCTGACCACAGGAAGCTGTGCTGACAAAAATTCATAAAGAGGAAATTGGAAACCCATACTCTGAAGCTTTCCTGTATTAACAGTTTAATGTCCAACTATGCAATATATGATTTATGAGAATTCTCTAATGTGATCCAGCCTTGCATATTTTGCAATTTGTTATTCTTATTCAGAAAGAAGTGAAGACCAAACTACTCTCTCTGATTTCTGAAGCCATTTTAAATAATTTCTAATAGGTACGTCTCACGGTAATTTTCCATAGACTCCACTTTGCAAACCCCTGTGTTCAGTTCTCACTAGTGGGCTCATTCGGGCTCGCTTCTTCGCCACGGTTTTCCTTCTGAAGACAGGAAGTTTGGGGGGAACCAGACATTTGTGTGGGGAGGATGATGCAGTTGTGCGGAAATGTAGATAGAATTATATTGTTGCCTCACTGGTTTTTATGAAAGTGTCATCTAAATGCCGTTCTGGAAGGACTCTTATTGTCAACGTTTGGGATTTGATCTAGCCAAAACCACCCACAAATCCTCTTTCCACACGCTATTTTGTTTTCTATAGTCTTGTATATACTTCGCGTTTTAAAAGTGGATTTCTTTGTTGCGTATGGTCCTTCTGTGACTACAGTAGTACCTCTCCCTGGGTTTTGTGTATTTAAACCCGTTCATTTCTGCTACTTTTTCTGAAATGGCTTATGTGGAAGAACATTCTGTGAAACTTCTTTGTAAATCCCATTTGTGTTTTTAATATCCGATGCTAGTTGTGAGTATCCACGCCATGGGGAGCCCTCAAGAGATATGATAGATGCCGAAAGTACCATATTCGGGAGTGAACCTACAGTGGAACAAGAATAAAAAAATCATTAATGCGCTTTATTTGGGAAGGAATCTGTGGCCTTTAAGAAATAGCAAGGAAGGAGAGAGGCCGCAGAGTATGAAAATACCGACACGGCTAACAAGTAGTACCTTCTTGTTTGAAAATATGCAGAAATGGAAGCAGAAGGAGCAGTCGGTGAGCCCTTTGGTAGCTGCCACGGTAAAGGTGACCGTGCCCTTCCGAGCAGTTACCTCTGCGGTTAGATTGGAAAGCAGATATCCACAACCTCGGGGAACAGCGTCGCAGCGGGATAAATATGCCACAAAGATGAAGCTAGGGGAAATTGAATCCAGAAACAGGGAAACTAAAATTAAATGGAGAACAGTCCCATAAGGAAAAGTAAAAGAATAATCAGTGCATAGAGACTAAAAGAGAGATTTTTTTTAAAAGTTATTTCAAGATGCAAAAGCATCCCCGACTCTTTCCTGTTTGCATTTTAAGTAGTTAGTGACTTGGACTCAAGGTATCTAGAAGAGGACTAACCTGCTTCAGGTCAGTTCAAAGGTGACATAGAAGAATATCCAAAACATGTTTGTTAAAAAAGTAAACTTCACTGAAGTTTACTTTAAACTTTCCCATACTGTTGCTCCAAGAACTGTCCAAGATGACTGTAAAAGTTTCTGGCACTGGAGCACAATGTTGCTTTTTCTTCGCTAATTCCGTATGTGGAGACGAAAGAGCTCTGCCAGTTAGGCCATGGTGAAAAATAAAGGAAATTTCCTTTTTAGTCCTTTGTAACAATTCCCGTGTTTCTAGCCTAATCTAGCTTGCGCTGCTGTACTTGTGCCACATGTTTTAGTTACACAGAAGCCAAGATGAAACTGGAGGAGTCCAGTAACCATGGAGATTAGTGATCAATAGTATAATACTATTTCTTTATAAATTATCCATAGCCCATCTATCCTTTTGTAAAAGACAAACAGGCAAGGAGATCCAGGCAGCATGTTCAATTTATTAATATGTTCTAAAATCAAATGTGATTATGCTTTCTGTGGGTGACTGCCTTCCCATTAATAATGTTATTTTCAAATTGTTTGACACGGTATGGATTAGGGGAAGATGACTGTGTTTGGAGGAGAAATATAAAGCTCCTCAATATAGGAGTCATATAAAGGAGCCATATAAATATAGGAGTCATATAAAGCTACATCTGAAGGCTGTATAGTGAAAAGTGCTGCTGCTTTCGACTATGACTCTTAGTAGGCACTACCAGGCTGTGTTACAGCTCATGGTGCGATTAGGAAAAAGTTAGGAAAGCATGTGCACCATGCTCAAAACACAATTCACATTCCCATTTCTTTTTCCAGTGAAAAAATCCTCATCAGGAAGCTGGTGGCAATCATAATTTGAAGGCAATCTCAAGTAATTATTATGAAGAACCCAGAAGAGGTTTGAAAATCTTATAGTTGCTTTTGCTTTTGGATAGATTAAGACATTTCCCGACTAAGCATTGTTTATCTTCCTCCTTACTTTTAAAGAAGAAACTAATCAGTTTTACTGAGAATACTTTCCACTAGAAAGTAAATAGTCATCAAAATTTAAATTCTTCACATGCTTTACTATTCTGGCAACTTTCTCTTTAGAAGGAAAAGAAGAATTTTTCATTAATATCTATTTCAACATTTTGTTGTAGTTTGTTTTCAAACTTACTTTGCCAAAAGTGAATATTAAAAGTGGAAAAGATTTTTTACAGTATTTTACAGATTTAAGTAATGCAAACCCAGAAGTGACCTGTTTTGTGTTTCACTCCATGACGAGTTTGTTTTCTTTCAATTGGGAATAATAACTGTAAAAAATCTTCCAAAAAATACAATATCTGTCTCCCAACAGTTATGTGTATAAAAGGCAAAGCATGGAGAATTATGAGCCATTATTGTAGTGTTTTAGTATATCCAGAGAGTGAATGGGTCTAGGAAACTGGATGATATTCTGGAAGAAAAATATAGTTATCTATCTGATTTGCATCAAGAGGACAAGAGATTTTATGACAACTCCCACTTTTGTAACAATTACATAGTAATTATATAATTGCTGTAACAAATCCCCATTTTGTGACTTCACAGGGACATTCAGCATCTCTTCAGCTCAATTCTGTGCCTGCCGAGCTCTTTCAGTGAAGTCCTATTTAAGTAAAAGGGGCGCATATATGTTAGCGTTTCCACTTGGGAGTCTGTCTCCGGATCATCCCAACTTACCGTGTTTCCGTTTGAGTCACGGAGGCATCTCAGAGCAAGCTGGCTTCCCTCTGAATGGAGCTACACCAGAAGATGTGCTTCGGGGTGTGGGGACAGTCAGCCCATAGGACAAGAGCAACGGCAGCCTAAACTGGGAGTGCAGGCGGGCATTACACCCACAGCCTTGGTTTATTTTTTTACTCTACAGATCCACTCCTCTTGGGCTGCACTAGTTGCTGTAGTATGGAGAAGGCTGAAGAGAATCACAGAATCATTAAGGTTGGAAAAGACCTTTAAGATCATCAAGTCCAACCACCAACCCAACACCACCATGCCCACTAAACCATGTCCCGAAGTGCCACGTCTGCACGGTGACTCCACCACCTCCCTGGGCAGCTGGTTCCAATGTGTTACTACTCTGGGTATTAACAAAGCATAGTACCCGGAGTATCATCTTAAACCAATGTCTGCTTAAGAGGATGGATAGGGCTCAGGATTTTCTGAAAACCTGTGAGCATCCTGCACGCATTTCAAACCCAGCTATTCCATTACTCGCTGCTCCCGCTGCATCCTCGCTCGGCAGGTTACAAAACTGCGATTACACCGTGTCCGCCCCGAGACAGCTGACGAGTTTCCCTAGTAAGCGGCAGATTGATTTTAAGTTGGCTCTGCGGGCTTTCGACGTGCCTAATGGGGTTGGTCTCAGCGGTATGCGAGTTTTCGCCCGAGTGCCCCCGCCGAGGAGCGCCACGTCCACAGCGTGCGGAGATCGCGCCGGTCCGCCCGAGGCACCGAGGGAGCCGCGGTGTTGCTGTGGTGAGCCCAAGCGTGTAGAACTTGTTTGCCCATGACATCAGGCTTAGTTCACCCTTCACTCCGAGCAACACCTGGAAACATTTGTTTTCCAAGGGCATTTTATTTTGCCTATGAACAGACTGTACTTGAATGATCTTTCTTGGATTTTGTTTTTTTTTCTCAAAAGCTTCTGTTTGTTATACCCAGTCTCTAAAGGTAGAACACGTACCCCTTGGCTTGAAACAGAGGAGGAAGGCAAGGATTTAACCCTGAGCCCCTTGTATAAGCTATCAGACTGCTGCTGAACATGGACTTTGGGAAGGGATGCTCTGGGATGTGGGATGCTGTCCCCCACAGGCCTGGATCTCTGATGGTCCAGATAGGGATCTGCTGAAATGCACCACAGCTCCTCCTCTACCCACACACATTCTTTCCAAATGAAGGCAACGTGGGGAAAAAATAGCAGACGCCACGGCCTCGTCTTGATGTGCACCCAGGATACAATTTGGGGTGTGTATCTGAGGCAAGAAGCGTGTCTTTCTGACCCCTGAATTAGATGTATAATTACTAGCAACTGTGAGGTAGGAGTCCATGTCCATGAGAAGCAGGGGTCAGATCCAGCAGCAGCTTGGAAATGGGAGCAACAACCAGTCACAGGAGCAACATTTTGCCTTTGTAAAAAAAAAAAAAGCTGATGTCCATGCCTCCACTGAGATCAATGATCACTCTGTCTCCAGGAACAGCAGGTGAACCCAGCACGGGGCTGCAGGCTCCAACCTATGTCAGCGAGACGGGCAATTAGCTGAACGTGCTGTCCTACAAAGCACAGCTCCCACATCAGCTGCCTTTAGGAAACCTGTGGTTCCCTGAGCCCTCAGCCACTTTGCTGAGCTTCTGGAAATACTCCACATGCAGACTGTTCCCCCCAAAGCAGTAGAATTCCCATGCTTAGCTTTGCAATCTTAATGGTCTTTTGAATTAGGACTTATATGTCTGGAATTGTCTAGATTTAAAAAGGAAAAACAACCCCAGGAGAACATGAACCTAACTCTTGCCCCGAAACCCATCATGTTGGCTGGAACTGCTGCCCCACCTGGGCTATCAGCAGCACTGGGGTTCAACTGCCTCACCAGACTGAGAGTTGGAACCATCATGAAAACGGTACAGAAGACTGTACAAGCAAATTTCTCAGATATTTTGCTAAGAGCAGAGAAAAGGTGAGACACAGTTGCCTAAAAATGGAGATGAGACGCAATTGCAGGGTGAGCACTGCGGACTGGAACACACAAGATGTGTCGGGCTCCTTGGCAGGCACTGCACACACGAACAGCGCGTTTCTAAAAAGCATGGAAGGCAGCCACATTTTAATAGACTTTCTCCCTGTTCTTTTTTTAATCTTACTTCAAAGAAGAGGTCACCACAACTCCTTTTCCCTGAGCCTCATTCTTGCAAATATCTAAGTCACTTAGATTAAAAAAGTAGGGAAATACAGACTACAAAAAAAGAGCTGGACATGATCCCCTACCAAGAGGGATCACCGTTCTTGACCAGATTCTGCCTGCTCTTTCATTATGAGGATTTTTTCACATTTTACGCTTAAAATCAATCACTGGGAGAGGGATGGAGAAGGGGAGTGAAGGGAAGGCAGCAATCAAAATAATAAACAATTTGGTGCCTGCTAGAGAATGTCTTTCTTCACATGACAAGAAAAAAATAACGTGGGTTTTTTGTGTTCATTGAAATCAAGTATTTTCACACTAAGTCGGTATTAACGTTTTAAAAAAGCTTTAAAACACGCAACCAGGTTTTGTAGTTAAGATGGGAAAACATTTTAAATTGGAAATGTGAATTTAATCCCCTCAAATGTAAAATAATTAAATACTTAACCTGATTGCTGCCAACTGCAATTTCCTATAATAAGGAATTATAAGGATAGAGAGTAGTTCTTAAAGGCACATGGATCGCAGAAAACAGCAAAGATTCAGGGCTAGAAACTGCAACTTCATCTATGTATATAGCAACTTCGCCCCTTCACACAGGTTACAATTGGGAAATATTCAAGTCCTATTTTTTATTGGGTGTTGCAAAAAAAAAAATCTTTTTTCTTCATGTGGGCTAGCTAGTAACTGTTATTAACAGCAGACACAAGCAAAACTACACATTTTCCAGCCAGTATAGTCGTGTGAAGCATCTGACATCTGAATTAAAGGACGTGAGAAAATTATTCTGGAAGAACTGAAGACAAATGTCACACAATGTACCTCTGCGAATAATAATTTTTTATATCTATCTATCTATCTATCTATCTATCTATCTATCTATCTATCTATCTATCTATTTATCTGTCTATCTATCCCTACATATATACACATATATATAATATATATGTACATTCTGTCTATGTACCTGAGTTTATGAGACGTTTCTGTTGTCCAAACCTTTTACATTAATTTTTCTGTAGCCTTTAGGACAAATCCTGTTCTCAGTTATGATGATGTAAATTAACAACTTCACTGAAACACAAGTTTGTGCAAAAATCTTTTTCCTTTCAGAACTGCGATTTTGTGTGTGTGTAAAATATCTCTACGCTGAGGACAAGATGTAGGCACCAACTGGCAACTGAGCTTCGTGCAAGTTATGTGAACTCGCAGGGCCATTTTCTCACAGGTTTGGAGAAAGCAGCAGATTGAAGAAGGCTGGCTGCTGGCCTACAGCTAAGCAAATTCCACCTCAGTCCACCTCGGGAAGTGGTCCTTATAAATTAACTTCCTCTACATCTCTCTACTTCGAACTGCTGCTCACTTCATAACTAAAATTGCATCTAGAGAATGAAGTTTTATTTTTATCTGACTTTTTCCTTAAATGCTGCGTATTCTAATTTCCTCCTCGTCCTTCTATGGCTGGCAACAGACCAGCCCTTTCATTATATTTGGAGCAAAAGAAGAGCCCACTGAACCTTTCCCAGACCACATTTTCAGGACTTAAACACTTTGAACAAAACAAAATACTTATTTAAAAGGAAATGAATTCCTATTTGTGATACAGCCTTCCACCGCTAATGACAGGTCTGATCTCTGCAGAAATAATTCACCAGGAGACAAGTAGGACAAAAAGGCTGAGATAGATAAATTTGTCCCATTTCCAGGCACTTTGCTGGAGCCATCTCTGGCAGCAGCAGTCCCGCTTGGCTCCCGGCGTAGACAGCCGAAGGAGGAGAGGACAAGCCAGAGGGTGATTCTCGTCTTCATGCTGGCCGAAGAGTTCCTCTTTCCCTCCTCTCCTGCGAGCAGATGGAATCTGGGATGACTGGGATTGTAATTAAGCACATCAGCATGGAGGGAGCAGAGAAAAGATTTGTGTCTGAGAAAGTCCCCACTTGGACCTTCTGGCCCGGCCTGAGCCAGCATGCCATTAGGCACTTAGGAGAGGCACCTACACCTTAGGAGAGGTCCAGGTTGGGTGTACCTGGGACAAAAGGTTCAAGGGTGGAAATTCTCAGATAAGAATCGTCCCTTTTCTCTGTTTACCCCAAATGTCATCATCTTCATAATGAAATAGGCTCTGTAGAAGAGCCTTTCTCTAGGTCAGAGGAGTTTAAGATCAATAGATATGTACAGGGGGGGAAAAGGTAAACAGAGTAAGCCAAGTATTGCTGAGTTACCATGTTCTCAAAAATATTTGTCAGCTATTATAAAGTAGATATTTAAAACACTTAGTGTTTTAAAAAATATGAGCAAAGTGCCATGCTGCTACCTCACTTTTTTTTTTCCCCTATGAAAAGCATAGGATATTCTCATTTCTGATGCCACCAGTGTTCTACATTAAACCCTATTGTCTTACCCCTTCTCTCACCTTCTAACACTCTGGCAATGCCTACATTGATCCAGTTTGCTCAGATGGTTTTGCATGGATTATCTGTTCAGATACCAGTTTTGGAGTAAGTCCTAAAAGAGAGTGGACTATTCTCTTGGAGACTGACAAATTACTGGGTCATGATTTCCAGACTGAAGTGATACATCAGAAGCAAATGGTATTTCAAAGGAGAACTTTTTCAGCATTATCTTCATAGTTTGTTTCTTTAGGGAAGCAGAATATTAGCTTGTGTACGAGCCAAAATAAGCCTTTGAAGCAGGATGAGGCAGTAGGTGCCAAAGGCCTTGTTCCGTTAATAGCAATTTATCTAAAAACATAATCTATTTGCAAATTTCCAAGTAAGATTTTATCCTTCACTTGAATTACCTCGTTTAAGAAGGGTGTACTAGTTGGCTTTTATTCTTCTTAACTAACAATTATTTTTATTTTGGAGAAAATAATCTTTGTACAGACAGGCTGCTGTTGCAGTGGACACACTATGAACATCTTTCCTACTCTGTGCCATGAAGACAAGGAAATACAAACCCATCTAATACCAAAAAGGGATTTCTTAGTCTCTCTGCACATATTCTTATAAATAGCCAGTGACTTCCATTGCTACAGGAGATCCTCGCAGAGGATGTGGTGAACAGATCGGTCTTGGGATGACTTCTATCGCTAAAGGAGATACCCTATAGCATCTTGGCCCGTATCTCCCCTTTTGGTCTAAGCAGGGTGAAATGGCTCTGGCAATCTGCTGAGACTGGCGTATCACCAGGAGACGATCATGCCCAGTTCAAAGTTTTTAAAGGCAAGTTGTTTTCCAAGAAGACAGAGTGGGACTTCAGCACCACCTTGCATGCTTAGAACGATTGTGCCAGGGCTTTGTCATTGCATGGCTAGTCATGTAGGAGATAGGAATGGAAATAGTCAAGTCTGCATTGGTTTTACCCACAGGGTAGCCATGTGCAACACCCTCTTCTTTAAGGAATATCACCCTTGAGATGCCTGTCTCCCAGGATATGCCCCATCCCAGAAGCAAAGCACCTGTCAAGACCCACCTGGATGGAGTATAGTATGCCCCGGGAGGCATTGGACTGATGTTTCTAAAATAGGGAGCAACTTTTTTATGAAGGAGAGACAGCCAGTGGAGGTAGTGGTGAAGAGGGTTAGTTTGAGAAGACTTAGAGGTATTAAAAATGAAGGTGAACAGTTTTGGACAAAGCCTATCATCCTGGAAAATGGCTTTATTCATAGAGATTCTTAGATTTGTACAAATCAATAGCTAGAACAACAGTCTGCCATACAATTTTTAAAATGGAAATAACTGCAACATGAAATCATTTCACTAGCTGGCCTGCAAGTAAACAAAAATACATCAGCCATCTTTGTTCATTCACTCTATTTTTTTACAGCTGTCCTAAGATTTAAAACTTGTCTTCAATTTAATTTATGGTATTAAGATTCAAAAGGAATCTTAATACTGATTTCTACTCTAAAGATCTGCAGCAAAGCACTACATTTCCATTTCTCAATCAACAGCCTCTTATTTGATGCCATTTAAAAACCTGATGGCAACTTCTAGCTTTGAAGCAGTTATTTGAACGTGATCATTGAGTGGATGCATATACTGCACACTGCCTGCAGTAAACATATAAAAATGAAATATCAATTGCCTGTATGACACCTTCCCACTTTGCCTACTCCCAAAACATGAGTTAAATTACAACATGAGTTAAAACTATATCAAAAGATAGAGAATATGTTAACCCTGTATAGTTTTACCTATAATTATACTAAGATTGATATATAATATCTGCAAGTACTGTAATACTACTTGAAATAAAATTTGGCAATCCTTTCTGGGATAAATTTAATGCATATGTTCTATTCCACCCTATCAAGTAGAGGGAGAAGTGTAAATGTTTTTTATTTGAGAGACAACTGAAGGAGAACCAAACAGCAAAAGACATAAAAGTCAAATAACAACAAAGATCTTTTGAATCAGTTGGTAAGATAAATATTAAGTCTTTGACAAAGCCATATCTAAACATATAATAGACAAAATCAGAGTTACAGGAATCTAAAAATGTCTTTAAGAGCAGAATAAGCCAAGCAGATGCACCAGTAGTTTCTAAAAACAGCTGAAAAGGGAAATTACAGAACAGTTTCCAAAATATAACACATTGCTTAATTTTCTTAAGGAACACAGACAAATAGGAGATCTTTTCACAAACAGGGTGACATACTGGTCAGACTGAAGTCCCAAGGAGTTTTTCAGCTCTAACAAGTATTAGTTGCTTTAAATAAGTAATTCCTTTCTCACCGTGATGGTCCATTTCACCAGAGTCTTTGTTTTCTGAGCCCATCTGCTTCAGACTCCTTTTCCAGTGAGATTTAGATGGATGCCCAAAGCTGACCTCTGAGAACAGTTACATGAACATTTGGACGTGAGTGGCTACTCTAACCATAGTGCCGATATCCACAAACAGTTGGATGAGGGATGTTTATAATTGAGGCTCATCTTTTTTTTGTTTGCTTGTGAGCAGTTTCTTTTATGTTCTGTTATTGAAGTGCATGTGTTGACTGACTTAAGAGGACAGCCTTGTAAATGAGATCTTTGATCTCAAGAGTTTATTTTATCTTTGCAGCAAGGAAAAGTGAATTGAATTGGCTGGCAGAACTAAGCCCTCTTGTCTCTGTTCTACAGCTGCTGCTTCCTTCTGGGGTCATCATAACTTCCACTTCCACCACTAGATACTCTGTTTTGCCACAGAAGTAAAAAAAAAGACTTCTCCAACATCTCATCATAACCTGCAGTACAACACTGGAAGCTTTACAGCTCCTGGGTTATTGTATGAACCACGCAGTGTTTTGCTTCTGTAGAAGGGATGAACGACTCATTGACAAACCACTGAGCTGTGATACAGCAAAGCTCTTTGAGCCACCCTGATACCTCATCAGAAAGTAAACTCTAATAGAATATTCACTGTCTTTTTTTGGTAAAACAGTCTAGAAAGACTGCAGCATGTAAGGCTGCAGACTAAAAACAAGTATCTGCTCTGAAATGTTAGGAGGAGTGTACGAGCCATCATTACTCCCCCATTATTTGTTAACGGCCAAAGGTATTAGCATTAGGGACTGTTGTGCTATCTACTTCATGGACACAAAAAAAGACACTGTGGGGCACAGTACCGATTTACTTCTGATTCAGATCACCGGTATGATAGTGTTATCATATTCTTACCACCCGCACTTCATTTAGTGTCTGTATTTTATACATATAAGGATTAATATACATATACATATACATATACACATACA
>NW_010539367.1:0-1163 GCF_000687285.1 Phaethon lepturus | reverse complement strand
CTCGGCCCGGCACCCCGGGGTGGCTTTCCCGGTCCGCGCACACCGGCGCAGTGACCCGCGGAGAGGTTTTGCAGCAGTAATGAGCCGATCCTCTGGGTAACATTGACTTGGGGGGAAAGAGAAAAAAATAAAAATCAGTCGTTTTGTTAGGGCGTCCTGTTTAATTTAGGAAAAAGGTTTCCTCGTAGCCCGGTGTGCTCCAGCCCCGCCATGGGGTTGACTGCCGGGGTTGAAGAAGCAGAAAACGAAGCTGATGAGTGGATTTCCAAGCGCGGGAGCTGGTGCCCGCAGCCGCGGGGTCTCGCCGCCTAATCCAGGCGGGCTGGCGCGGTCCTCGCCTCGGAGCGGGGTATCTCCAAATGCAGAAGAAGTTGAGAACAAATTCAGCCTCAGGGGAAAGCTGCAGAGGTTCCTCTGAGCTGTTGCCATCATTAGGAACACCTTAATCTGTCGTGCGCTTTTTTTTGTACTATTAAAGAGTTGGGTTTTTGCGGTGACTTTTGTCGTCCCCCCT
This sequence comes from Phaethon lepturus, assembly GCF_000687285.1. NCBI lineage: Eukaryota > Metazoa > Chordata > Aves > Phaethontiformes > Phaethontidae > Phaethon > Phaethon lepturus. Next base: position 649 of record NW_010539367.1, on the reverse strand, counting down.
CCTTCTCCTCCCCTACTGTAATCCAGCAAAAACTCTAAATCATCCACGAGAAAATGGAGTCAATGTGTCATTCAGCATTAAAAATCTGGGGGTTTCAACTAAAAGCTTTAATTGCAATTCTGGCCCCATTATAACCATGGGAACGACGTGCTCTGCTGGGATCTCAGAAATGCTACATACCCCTTAAGCAGGCGCTCCCCTTGTTTGTTTACTTTAGTTTACTTTCATTTATATCCCAGGAATATCCCTTCACCAGGGACACACGAAAAGACAAAGGGTGTAAATAAACTAACATATGGCCCAGAGGTTTTAGAGAAGCCGGAGCCGCTTAGCAAGTCATGTGGGTGACACTGGGAATCCGACTTCTCTCCTTCCCCCACTTCCGCATCACCTCCGTTTCCCTGCACTCTCCTTCTACCTTCTCACGATAAGTCACGCTCATGTCGCGACCGCCTTTGGGGGACCAGCTGGTTTTCCCTTCGGACTGGAAAAACCTCGTCAGAGAAGGGATGGGGAGGGACGGGCGCACGGCTGTGTGTCTGCTCCTCTCCGTGCAGCTGGAAAAGCCCCGTTGACACAACAAATGTGCGTGGGGACGTGTGTACTCTCGCACGCAGCCCCGGGCGCGGTCCGGGGCTCCGGCCCCGGG
>NW_010539366.1:0-1319 GCF_000687285.1 Phaethon lepturus | reverse complement strand
CTGCTCTGGGTTTCATTAGGCTGTTCTCGCAGGACGAGTGTTCTCGTGGTTTTTGGGCGCAGATCATTTCCAGGCCGGTTTACGTAACGTCAGGCTCTTCTTGGGGCAAGAAAAGCCATTAATAGCAGCCGTGGATGCTCCGAAGCCAGACTGCGCATCCCAAATGACGGACCCGAGCGCCCGCGTACTCGTGCGTGTCCCGACTGGTCACCGTGGACGTGAAAATAAAGGCTCCTTCTCTGGAAAACGGGACAAAGCTGAGTCCCCAGATCAAAGGACGGCTCGGCAATTTGGCACCTGCAGTTCATTTGAGGCCAAGTCAGGGATCTTTAAAATAAACCTCTAATGAAAGATGAGCTATATTCCCTTCTTTGAACGCTTCTGACCCTGTTTTCACGTCAGGCGGCCGAATTTCCCATGACACGTCAGGCAGCGGGGCTGGACGTGCAAGAGATCTTTCCACAACAGCCTTTTTTCTTACGTTTTTCTCTTTCAGCACCCGCATGGCCACTCTATGGTTTCTTCTATGTAAATCCTAGCAGATAAGTGTCAGGTATAGTAAATAAGTATAAACCAGTGAGCGGTGTAATGGCTGTGTTGTAACGAACCGCGCCACAGCTCTGCAGCCAGAGCCGCGGGGTGGCGGAGGGTACGGTCCGACCAAAGCCTGACCTGCCGGGTGAAGGTCAGCGGGGCAGGACCGAGTTTCTGCTGATGGTTCCAGCCGCCCGTTGAGTGAAAAGCCCAAGGAAGAAATTAAAAGGAAACACATCTATTTATGAGATGGGGACCATGTGAGAGGTCTTTGATTTCAACCAAAACAGGCAGCTGAGCCAAACTGGCACACTTGAAGCAGAACTGATAGATCCAGGATGATGCTACTGAGATTTCAACTTACAGCAACTTATAGGCGCTGCTTTCCGCCTGCTATAGGTGGAAACCCTCTGGAAGGAGAGCGAGGCACCGGGAGGGCTTTGTCATGCCTTAGCTTCAGCATGGCCCACGGATGTCCCTGCCGCCTCGCTGCGCAGCTGGCCTGGTTTCCCACAGTTCCCATGACAAATAGCAACTGTCACCATTTATCCAGCGCATTAAATTTATACCAAGATTTAGAGACTGACATCCTCACCTTATGAAACCTGATGGAGAAACTTCTGTTGACTGCAACAGGGCAATGACCTCGTCGTTGTATCCACCTGGATTTCTACAAACTGTTTCTCTTCCTTCAAGCTCGTGTACTTTAGTACGTAGGACGTGCAAAATTCAGAGTACTTGCTTGTTCCTTAGCCACTGCAGGACTGGCCCAAGCCACCGTCCCC
>NW_010539365.1:3585-3842 GCF_000687285.1 Phaethon lepturus | reverse complement strand
TTTAGCATACACAGCGAAACAGGTTAAAACCTAAAGCCATTTATAATAATTATTCTGAAGGTTGTCTACAGATAATGTAGAAAATAACACTGGATTTGGAAAAAAAAAAATCCTTTTAGCTTTAATAAAAGCATTTCAAAGCACTAGAAGGTTATTTATAGGGTGTGTAAATGTAACTGGAGGGGAGGCAGAGTAAAGGGAGTTCAAAGCGTGTCTGTGAAAAGAAAAAACCCACTGTGTTATTGACACCGCTTCCT
>NW_010539365.1:2939-3306 GCF_000687285.1 Phaethon lepturus | reverse complement strand
GGGGGGCCGCGGGTCGGGGCTGGCAGGGGGTCGGGGACAGAAGGGGACAGGGACAGCAGGGGACAGGGACGGCAGGGGGTCCGGGATGGCAGGGGACAGGGACGGCAGGGGGTCCGGGATGGCAGGGGACAGTGCCTGCCGGACAAGCTGAGCCCTGACCTGCAGCATCAACGGGCTGGGGAGACAGCGAGGTGCTCCCACAGGGTTTTCCCTTGCACCGTAATCCTCCGGCATCGCCTATGGCTGAAGCCTGGGGTAATTTTGTAGGTTTTCATTCCCTCAGACTGAGGGCACCAGCCTCCATCTCCTGAGGACCCCAACTATTTTGGGATGCAGCTCTGGCTTCCCTGCCACAGCCGCTGCCACC
>NW_010539365.1:0-2875 GCF_000687285.1 Phaethon lepturus | reverse complement strand
CCACCGGACTTTGGTGGGAGACGGCAGCAGCTGCTGGGCGCTGCCCACGCAGACTCAGATCAGGACACGTCGGAGAAGTTTTCCTGGCAGAAACGTGGGTTTAGGCAAAAATAAAATCATGTAGTGCCTTTGTTTCCTCGGGACTTTGGAGCATCCGTAGGCTGAACGGGGCTGAGAGGGAGGCTGAGGGCAGCCCTGCCGCTCCCAGCTTCCCCAAGGAGCAACAGCACCTTCCAGCTCATGCTCCCTGGCCATGCCCGGCCCTCAGGAGAGCCACCCCCATGCACCTACAGAAAACCCTCAGATGTTCTTCAGCAGGCTCACCCACAAATCCATCTGTAGCATTCTCCTTGCAGGTTGTTTCCAAACTCAACGTCTCGCCCCTTTCTTCTGGCCCGTCTGGGGAACGGCCGCTTTCTCCTGCGCTGGCCCACGTAGACAGACTTGCCCAGTCTTGGATTTCCCATTCAACCCTCCTCAGCATCCCCACCCCACTGCTCCCTGCAAGTATTAGTCAGACATGAAGAGATGCACATATTCTGACCCACTCGTTTCCCCATGAAAGAAGTTAACTCCTTCAGAACAACAAGCAGCACAGAATTAAAACCTGCTAAACCAAGTCACACACAGCACCGTAGAGGAGAAGAATTGCCTGCCCTCCCCTCTCCCTGAAAACGCACTGAAGCAGGAATTAAGGACGTGTAATTTTGCCATATGAATGCTGAGTTTTCATGCATTACAGAAGCCATCAGCAAGGAGGAGGGACGACGAGCACCAGCTGGCTGGGCATCCCTTGCTCAGGGCGGCAGAAACGACAGCTTCTGGGGGTCTTCCCACATGCAGAGAAGCTGCTCTGCAGACAGTACCCCAGAACGGGAATAGCACTTCTGCCTCAGGACCTCGCCTGTAACTGCAGCTCATTAGATGTGCACTCAGTGGTCTTTAGTAGTTCAAAAATGTGATGGAAAAGAAGAAAAAAACCTGGCAGGTGGCTTGAAAACTGCTTGAGAGAACGTGCGCTGAGAAAAGGCTGCACATGCACGACCGTATTAGAGGTGTGTATCCGGCCGGCAGGACGCCTGCGTGGGGTTGTAAGAAATGTTCTCCGTACTAGCAGGAAGAGAAAAACACCCCGAAAAGTGGTGGAGGAGGAAGACACAGTTACATTCCTTGCAAGAACCAGGGTGGGCACACTTGGATAGGGATCCAGGATTACATCCCTCCTGTTCACCCAGGTCTGAGAGGGGAGCGGAGGCAGGTGCCCCCGCCGTGTCCCGAGGTGGAAACCTGCACCAGTCCTCCACGGGACCTTCCTGCTTCCAACCACCATGCACCGAGTGTTGATGAAGCCGAGAGGATTCGAAGCACGGGACATGAAAGCTTCACAAACATATCCCCTTTAAAATGCCTTCCTTCGTCATCTTTTGCTACTCCCATTAAAAAAAATCAAAATACATTACATATTAGATTACTAAACGAACAGAAAGCCCTGGGGCCTGGGGGCCCATATTCCAAATGAGGGAATTGCAGCCGCCGAGGCCGGCCAGGACCAGTCCGTTAGCCCCAGGCTTTCCTAATGAGCACTAACAACGCGGCCAGGGTATACAAACAGCCGCTGAGTTTTGGGGGCTGGATCTCAGCCCCCCATCTCGCACGATTTGGGTGAGCAGTGGGGGAGGAGAGTTTGCAATGCGCTTCGGTGAGCAGTGGGGCTCGGAGATGAGCAGTGGGGCTCGGAGATGAGTGATGCTGGTGAAAACAACAGGCTACAAAGGCGCTTTCCTGCTTAAAAAAATCAGCATGCTGCAGGAAAGCCATCGGTTCAGCTGGCTGCTTCCCTTCTGTTCCACGAGAGCCAGCCAGTGTATCGGATATTCATTCATTTTGGGCTAACTATCTTTTCCATTTCTGAACAGCTTCAATTTTCTTGATGTCTCGGGGAATGGTTTATGAGGAAATAGAGCCTTGAGGGTGGACAGATGGAGAAAAATCTCCCTTCTCACCAAATTGATCACTATAATCTTTCATCTGCTCGGCGCAGACCCGAGCTGCTGGCATTCGGCGGTGCCGCAGCTCTACCTGCGGAGTAGCCGTCCTGCTGCGCGGTGCCTGCCGCTGCCGCTCGCGCCTTCCCCGGACTGAGGCCCGGGAGGAGGATGGATGGCACAAACCCAAACCATTTCACGTGACAGAAGGAAAGGAGATGGGAGGGTTCAGATTCGAGATCCTGCTCCGCTGCTGAGCAGCCTCAGGGCTCGCCCACAGACAGGACTCGCACTGATTTGATTGCTGCCCTTGTCCTCTCCCTCTGCTACTGCTCTTCTGCGGCATAAAGGAGCTTCACATCACTAATGAGACGAAGAGAAACTCCCCGTCCTTGATATGAAGCACTAGTGTAACGATATATCTCTGCCATGGGCTGTAACCAAATCTGTAATGGTGATGGCAGTAAGACACGATGGGATCTCCAGTGTTGGCAGAGCTCAAGAATGGGTTAAATAAACAGCTGCTGGAAATGAGTTTGACACAGATCGACCTGCCTGAGGGCAGGAAAACAGACCTTGCACGCTCTGTTCCCTTCCCACGTACCCTGATGTAATGGCTTTACGGATGCAGTTTTCCCTCCCCGGTCCTGGAAAGTTCTGGGGATGCTGCAAACGAGACCAGCTCAAGCTGGCCGCTGACGCGCCAGCGGTAGAAACCGTCTTCCCTCGAAGGGCAACCTTGCTTAGCCGGCACCGAATAAATATGTAGAAAGGAACACGCGAGGAACAACCACGACGCACAACATTTGACCAGGTCTGTAGGGGAGACGGCTCTGCTTACAGGCACCAGCCTACGCGTGACGTAATTCAAGCGCCCGCGCAGAGACACC
>NW_010539364.1:944-1994 GCF_000687285.1 Phaethon lepturus | reverse complement strand
CGGTCCTGCCCAGCAGCAATTTCCCAGCTGCCATCAGTGAACGGCAAATGCACACAAAGGTGAGGAAACGGTGCAAACGCTCAGGATCAGTCCCCGCCACAGGCGTATCCCTGCTCCTCCCCGTCCCTCCCAGCCCAGCCTCCCGGCGCCCGGGGAGAGGGACCCAGGCGTCCCAGCCCCCAGACCATGCTCCCAGCCTCCCCAAGCAAAGCAGCAATTTGCACAGAAATGGAATTACTCTTGCAAAACAAACTCCCCAACAGCTCATTCCAGGGTCCTCAACTGAGAGTAGCTTTGGCCAGCATAAAGGAATGCAACCGACTTGGCTTCCGCATCAAAAATTATTTGAAACAGTCAGCAATAAATTCTCCCTGAGAGATTTCACAGCAGAAAATAGGGGCAAAAGGTGATGGGGGATGGGGACTAGCATGCTCCAGTCTCCTTGGAAAAAGTCACTGCAGGAAAACTGGGGCCGCAGCGGGGAGAGGTCAGGAAACGGAATGGGAGCAGCCACATCCTCCCTCCCAGCACGGCGGGGCCAGCACGGCGCGGGAGCGAGCACGAAGCGCTGCCAAGGGAGCTGTGCTGCAGACAGACCTGTGCTGCTGGCGGAGAGGCGTGGGCCAGCGTCCTGCCGCGCAGTGGCCAGGCTTCACGTGTCACGGGGCAGGTCTGTGCTGCAGCTGCCAGGGTCCACACAGTGGAGGTTTCCCAGCACCAGCTCTGTGCCTGCGCTTTGGATAAATCCCCTGCAGCCGCCGCGCAAAGCCAGGGCAGGCTGGGGCTGCTGACCTCCTGGGCACTGTGGGTGTTCGCATCCTGGCTGGTTTGGCCACCAGCTCTGGGACCACTGTGCCAGGCTCCGGCCTCGTCCCCTGCACAGGGCAGCTGAGCTGGCAGCACTGCTGGCCAGGGACATGCATTACAGACTGGCCTGGGATGGCTTTCCCAGGGGAGGAACCGGGCCAGGCTGGGGGTGCTTTATTTCTGCACCGAGGTCTGCGTGCAACGAGCCTGGGATCAGCTGTCAGCCTAGGAGCCGTGTGCCTG